>NC_058404.1:114085042-114385042 GCF_002201575.2 Neomonachus schauinslandi | reverse complement strand
TGATGCCAAATGTACATTTATTCTCAAAACACCTAAACCTGGTGAAGTCACAGATAAGTCACGCTTTTTCTATAAACCTTCATGGTTTCTTGTTATTCCCAGTGCTTTAAAATATGTTCTGTAAATATTGCTGGACCGAGTCTTAGGGCCTAGATCTGGTTCTTCCGTAAATTAGTTGGGCTTCTTGACCTTTTGGAGGCCAAATTTCTTTGTACTAAAAAAACAAAAAAACCCAAAAAACTCTCTTTGACTCAAAGCATTATAAGGAGGGCTGAAAAGAGATCATGATTGTGGAATGTGTGGCAGGATCATTGTTAGGATCTCGATGCTCCTACCTTTTTTTTTTTTTTTTTAAAATACCTGATCTCTCAGCAGTTGACCACTCCTCTCTCCTTAAAGCACTTACTCTTCCGATTTCTTGGCAACACCACACTTCCCTGATTTTCTTCTTCTGTCGCTTAACATTGAAATGTTGGTATCTCTGAGGGTAAGGTCTTAGGCCCTTTCTTTTCTCTGCACTCTTTCCCAAGGTAATCCACCATGATTCCTTTGGATTGAGGACCCATCAAGGTGCCAAATTTACCTCTCCTCCCAGATCTTCTCAGTCCCAGACTCTCATATCTACTTCTTTTTTTGACTTCTCTACTTAGATGCTTCATAGATATCTCCCACTGAACAAATCCAAAATGAAAGCTTTGATCCCCACCCCCAAAATGACTGCCTCCGATAGGGCCCCCCCAACCAGGCATTTATGGACTCATTCAAAGTATATCAAATGCTCACTGTATGCCCCTGAATGTTTCAGTTGCAGGAGATAACAGTGAACTAGACTGAATGGATGCACCCTCGGTGGCTCATTTTAGATATGCACTGTCCAGCATATGGCCACTAGCCACGGCTGATTCTTAAGGACTTAAAATGTGGTAATCTGAATTGAGATGTGTTCTCAGTGTAAAATCAACACTGTATTTTGATGACTTAATACAAAAAAAACCTGTAAAATTTCTCATTAGGTGTTATATTGGCTATTTGTTGGAAAAAATATTCTAGATATATTGAATTAAGCAAAATATATCATTAATATTAATTTCACCTCTTTTTTAAATGTAACTACTAGCAAATTACATATGTGGCTTGCATTACTTTTCTTTTTTTTTTCTTTTTTTTAAAGATTTTATTTATTTATTTGACAGAGAGAGATGCAGCGAGAGCAGGAACACAAGCAGGGGGAGAGGGAGAGGGAGAAGCAGGCTTCCCACTGAGCAGGGAGCCCGATGCAGGGCTCGATCCCAGGACCCTGGGATCATGACCTGAGCCGAAGGCAGACACTTAACGACTGAGCCACCCAGGCGCCCCTTGCATTACTTTTCTATTGGACAGGATTATTCTAGATGGACAGAATAAACACATAAACAAATAAATTAACAAGGTGAAGGCTTAAGTTGCCTGAATTGTGGTAAGGGCCTTGAAGGAAACTAAGGGAAATGATCCTAAGCCAGAAACCTAGGCGTCCTGGATAATTCCTCTCTTTTTCTCAACCCCATCCCCATGTTAAATTATTTTTAAGCCCTGTTGACTCCACTTCAAAATATATGCTAAATCTATCTGCTACCACCCTATCTACTACCACCGCAGGGAAGCCTTCTGCATCTCCTCCAAGGTATATGCAGACGCATTCCCTTGCTTCCCACTTCCCACCCTGTGCGGGCACGATTCTGTCCTTTCCCTTCTTAAAACCCAGCAGTGACTTCCAGCGTTCCTCTCCAGGTTCATTTTTGCCTCCCCCAGGCCCCCACCGGTATTCCTTGTCCTTAATGACTTCAAAGACTGCATCAGAGAGGTCATTCTTGACTACTCTGCCTCACATAATTCTCAGTGAGTTGAAAACACGAATCTTGGCCCTGTTCCTCTGTCTGAATCCCCTCTTTGGTCTTTATCTGCCTTGTTCGTCAGTGTACCTCAGCCCTATCACAGCGCTTGACCTATGGTAGACTGATAAATATTTGTTAACTGACTGACTGACTGAAACAGCAAAGACTTATTTAAAGACTTAATACCTTATTTTGAAGATGAAAGTTCTTACTGGCCATATAGCCCTTGAAACTGTTCCCTCTATTTGCCAGTTGATGGCCAACTTACATTTTAACCATTTCTTTAGGAGAAAAATGCTCAGATTCATTATCTTCTATGGGAAAGCAAGTTACTATTGCCAAAAAAAATGACTTCCCCATTGTTTTACTTATTTCACAACGTGGAATGTATCATACATTTTTCTCCTAGGGGCCCATTTAGCTTTCCTAAATGTCATTTGTTTTCCCATAAATACTCTTTCTCCCCTTCCCTTTCTCCCATTAAGATGGTATATAAGCTCTGGGGCACCTGGGTGGCACAGTTGGTTAAGTGACCGGCTCTTGGTTTTGACTCAGGTTGTGATCTCAAGGTTGTGGGACCGGGCTCCATGCTCAATGAGGAGTCTGCTTAAGGGCACCTGGGTGGCTCAGTTGGTTAAGCGACTGCCTTCGGCTCAGGTCATGATCCTGGAGTCCCTGGATCGAGTCCCGCATCGGGCTCCCTGCTCGGCAGGGAGTCTGCTTCTCCCTCTGACCCTCCCCCCTCTCATGTGCTCTCTCTCTCAGTCTCTCTCAAATAAATAAATAAAATCTTAAAAAAAAAAAAAGAGTCTGCTTAAGACTCTTTCTCCCTCTCCCTCTGCCCCTCCACCTTCTCTCTCTCTCTCAGATAAATAAATAAATCTTATTTTAAAAAGATGGTACGGGTGCCTGGGTGGCTCAGTCGGTTAAGTGTCTAACTTTGGCTCGGGTCATGATCCCAGGGTCCTGGGATCGAGCCCCACACCTCTCCCTCTCCCCTGCCTCTGCTCATGCTCTCTCTCACTATCTTTATCTCTCTCTCAAATAAATAAATAAAATCTTTAAAAAAAAAGAAAAGATGGTATTTAAGTTCCAGATTCTAACTGCCCCGTTGAGTCACATTTTCCTGTGTGCTTCCCCATAAATGAATACAAATGTGTCTTGGGCGAATTGATAGAGAGGATAACTGGACAGACTGCAAACAGGTTCCTCCTCACTCCAACTGGATAATATGCAACTATGCCAGGACCGAAAAGAGTTTTCCAAGGACATAATCTATGTGAAGTCTTGCTGTTTTCCTCCAAAGAGCTGGCAAGAGTTGGGGGCAAGTGACAAAGTCCCAAGTTCAATTACTTCTGGGCTGGGGAGGTGCATTGCTCTGCGGGACGCTTCCAGAATGTAGAACAAAACCAATGTTCCATTCCGTTGCTCTCCGTTCCAGCTGCCCTTGGAAGCTTCTGCAGTCAAAGAGTGCCTGCTTCTCGCTTCTCTTGGCAGCTGTGTATCTATCGGTGCTCCAAAAACTCCTGTTTCAAGGAACACATTTTAAAAAACACCAATATAGGTAATCTGAATGTTGAAAATATTATAGCAAATGAGGGAGGGAGCAAGAGGTGGGGGTCCCCCTTCACTCAGGCCTCAGCCTCAGCGATGCTCGCCATCAGCCACCGCCCCACCCCCTCCAACCCCTTGGGAAATCTACTCCAGCCAGCCCATCTCTGGTATTTCCACAGGATCCCATACTTGCCCTCGGGAGAACTGGTCACAATCGTAACTAATTAATAAATGAGCTGTATCATTGTGTTGAAGGTCTATTTTTCCTCCTTAAAATGAAAGTTGCATGGGCTGGAGCCTGGGTCTGACCTTCTCCCGCTGTATCCCTTGTGTCTAGTCCAGGGTACTCAATAAATACTTTTAAAGTAAAGATCGTATTTGCTTACCTGTGTAACAGCAGTTACAGCTAACAAATTCTTATCTCCATTATCAGAGAAAGGAATGGAGGCTCAGGTCATAGGCTCGGCTCCAGGCCACAGGGCTGCTTTGGGGTAGAGTGAGGACAGGATTCTTCACACTGCCAGTCTGGTCTGCTGATAGAGGGTTAACATGGCTCCTGGCAGGGTTGACGGAGCCTGATAGCATCAGCTGTGTTTCCTGGAGAAAGTCTATGTTGGGGGGTCACAGTGACACCGAAAGACAATCATTAAGGTCATCCCTGAGGCAGCATTCGGCCATGTGTTAGCTCGCCCTGATGTGAAAAAAGTCCAGAAATGTCAGTAAGCCTCTTGAGTCGCCATTCGGGTGACCCTGCAAGATTAGGCATGGGACCCAGGAGCCCCGAGGCTTCCAGGCGGGCTGCCAGGATCGGCGTCCCTGGAAACTGGCAGGCCCGGGAGCCATGTGGCTGCCAAGTGCTTGGCCAACAAGATTCCTTTCTTCCTGACTTACCTCTGAGACTGAGAGATGGGGGCAGGTCAGTTGCAGCCAAAGTTATATAAGATGTATGTTTAATTTTAGCAATGGAGATAAAGCAGTGTCGAAGTGGATGTTAGATGTTTGACATTATAAACTTGTAAAAAGTGAAGTATCCTGAGGCTTTCCTGACATGCAATGTCTGTAGCCTTGACATTACTCCCCATGATAGTTTTCCCGATGATCAAGTCCTGCGGTCGGCTTGGCAGCTGGGTGTGATTGCCACTGTCAAAGCCAGAGTTGTGCCTCCGCTGGGGAAGGAAAAACCCCTTGAGAAGGTTTCTAGATATGACATTACAGCCCTCAGGAGGGCATCTTAAATAGACGGGGCCCTGAGACTGAATGGCTGTACTTGGAAAAGGGGAAGGAATCCTTGCCCCGGAGATGGGGGCTCAAGGAGAGAGGACAGGGGGGTGAAGAAGAGATGAACATCCTGATGGGAAGCTGCGGTGGGAGAAAAGGTCTGCGAACCTTTCTATTTTTAAACAGAAGAACAGGGCTCTCGGTACATGTACCTGGGACCACTGTGGATCTCGTGGGGACAGGGCTGGATTCCAGAACCGGGCCCACAGGGGAGAACGGGATTAGCGGTCAGCAGAGACAGGACACTGGAGGCCAAGGTGGCTGGGACGGAACAGCACCCCTGACCACTCCTGGGGCTCCTCCCAAGATGTGCAGAGGGGTTTGTAGACACAGTTGTCTAGATTTCGAGGGGCGGGAGAAACCCCACTGACCTCTGGGAGGCGTTCATAGAGCTTGTTCCCCAGACCTATCTCTTCTTGTCTCCGCCTTTGACACCTCATTTCTTTTTAGGAAAACTGGGGTAGAAGGTTTTGGAGATAGACTGACCCGCATTTGAAGCTGAGCTCTGTTTCAACTGCTTAACCCACTTGAGGGGCAATTTTGTTAGCCGTAAAAAGGATCTTACAGGATACAGGATTATGGGGCCATTCAAATGATCATATCTCTCTTTTTATTAAGTAGGCTCCACGCCCACCCAGCATGGAGCCCACTGTGGGGCTTCAACTTATGGCCCTGAGATCAAGACCTGAGCCGAGATCAAGAGTCAGACACTTAATGGACTGAGCCACCCAGGCGCCCTGGAGATGCTCAAATTAAATGGCTTGGGTTAGAGCTCAGGGCCTGGAGTCAGATTGCTTGATTCCACCATTTGTTGGCTGCATGAGGTCTGGGTGAGTTATTCAACTTCCTCTTGTGGAAAATAGGGCAAATAGTAGGTCGTTGGGAAGATCAAATGAGATAATACAGTAAAGCATTTAGACCAGTGCCTGACATTACAGCAAATGTTTAGTAAGTGCTAACTCCATTACTATTGTTATTATTATTACATATATAAAATGTCTGGTCTTGGTAGAATATTAATTGCTGACTTCTGCTGTTAATTTTATAGAAATAAAGATCTGGGAATTCCTATGCTACCAACACCTCTTTTCCCCAGAAGTGTTAACTAAAAGAGAACCAAATGATTGTGAACATCAGTGATGAAGGTTCATAGAAGCCTTAAACCTCTCTCCCCTTACTTTATCCTGTATAAAGACTTCTGACTATAGAGATTTTAAATGCTGTTGATATATAAGTATATTTTACCTGCAAAAAAATGCCATCAGTTCTAAGAAATATACTTTGTTTTTCCTTGAACTTCAACAATCTCCTTGTAAATTGAATGGCCAGTGTTCAGCCTCTCCCTGCGAGAGGATGCTCTGACTTAATGCTCCTCAGTTTCCTCCCATGTACATTCATTTTCTTAGTATTGCTTTAGGTTGATTGTTAACGACTTTCCATTGTTATTTGCAGTATACATCCACATGCCAGAATTTTGAATGCCATACTAAATAAAGGGGTTTAAAATGCAGGTTCTGTAAAGTCGCTGTTCCTATAGATTGTTCCTTTCTGGTCTTTGTTGTTTGCGGGCTCTCTCTGCTCAAAGGACCCCCTTAAATATTTCTTGCAGTGCTGGTTTCATGATCACAAATTCCTTTAGTTTTTGTTTGTCCTGGAAACTCTTGATCTCTCCTTCTATTCTGAATGACAGGCTTGCTGGATAAAGTATTCTTGGCTGCATGTTTTCCCATTTAGCATGTTGAATATGTCATGCCAGTCCCTTCTGGCCTGCCAGGTCTCTGTGGACAGGTCTGCTGCCCCCTTATGTGTCTACCCTTGTAGGTTAAGGACCTCTTATCCCCGAGCTGCTTTCAGGATTTTCTCTTTATCTTTGTATGAATGCATAAAGAAGATGTGGTGTGTGTATACACACACACACACACACACACACTGGAATATTACTCAGCCATCAAAAAGAATGAAATCTTGCCATTTGCAATGATGTGGATGGAACTAGAAGGTATTATGCTAAGTGAAATAAGTTAGTCAGAGAAAGACAAATACCATATGATTTCACTGATATGTGGAATTTAAAAATTTAAGAGACAAAACAGATGAACCTAGGGGAAGGGAAGGAAAAATAAAACAAGATGAAAACAGAGAGGGAGGCAGACCATAAGAGACCCTTAACTATAGGAAACAAACAGGGTTGCTGGAGGGGAGGTGGGTGGGGAATGGGGTAGTTGGGTGACAGGCATTAAGGAGGGCACTTGATGTAATGAGCACGTGTTATAGGCAACTGATGAATCACTAAGTTCTACCTCTGAAACTAATAATAAAAAAATAAAATGGGGGTGCCTGGATGGCTCAGTGGTCAAGCATCTGACTCTTGATTTCAGCTCAGGTCATGATCTCAGGGTTGTGAGATTGAGCCCAACATGGGGCTCCCTACTCAGTGGGGAGTCTGCTTCTCTGCTTTTCTCTCTCCTTCTGCCCGCCACCCTACTCACACGCTCTCTCTCTCTCAAGTCTTTTTAAAAAAATAAATGAAGGGGCACCTGGGTGCCTCAGTCAGTTAAGCGTCTGCCTTCGGTTTGGGTCATGATCCTGGGGTCCTGGGATCGAGACCCACGTTGGGCTCTCTGCTCAGCAGGGAGTCGTCTTCTCCCTCTCACTGTCCATCTGTGCTCTCTCCCTCTCTCAAATAAATAAATACATCTCTAAAATAAATAAATAAATAAATAAATTGAAACAAGCTAAAAAAAAGGCAGGTTCTGGAAAAGTAATCTTTCTACCCCTTGTCCCTGTGGAGCAGAACTGTTTAGTGCTGACTTTGAGACCCCCCTCCCACGGCAGAGCACAGGCACAGCTTGGTGGGAGAGTTAGGGCTTTGATGGCAGGGGATCTGGGGTCAAGTCCTGGCTCTGAGCTTATGCATATGATCACAGGCAAATCACTTAATTTTTCTCTTTGGTTTCCTCATTTGGAATAGAGCAGCTGATTCTGGGAGGAGGGTGGGTAAATTACCTATATCGTCCTGACAATACAGTAAATGCTCTGTAAGTGCTGGTTCTTACTGCTTACTTGCTAGGATACTTTAGGGAATGATTTTAGGCTCCAAATCAGACTCTTTCTCACCCCTCGTTCAGGAAATAATTAATCCAGTCCCCCGTGCTGAATTACTGGGAAGGGTTGAGCGCAAGGGGCTGGTTGTATTCCACAGCCATGAAAAGTTGCCACCCTGCACCCTGTTGTGATCTTGAATTTGATGGTTCTGAATCCCCTGATAGTAGTGCTGGGACTCCCGACTCCCCAGCAGACAGCTGCAGCTTGGGGAAGGATCTCGTCAGACATCTGAAATCCCTCTGCCTGGAGTTGGATTCCAGTCCCTACCTCTCACTTTCTAGTAGCGACTTAGAGCCAAGGGTTCACTTTCCTGAGCTTGTTTTTATTGCTTCTGTAAAATTCAGCTGACATAATTGATGTGAAATGATTTTTAAATTGGGAAATATTACAAAGATATGTTATTTTGTAATAAGTTGATACAGATGTTTATAGAAATAAATACTCAGGCTTGCCTAGAACTTGTTTTTCTTCCCTTGGGAATGATGCAGGTGATTTTAGGCACCTCATCTTTTCCTTTTACAGTGTTGTGACGTTCGGGCAAGGTCCTAGATACAAGAAAGGCTATAAAATGCATATTAGTCAAATTTTGCTAATTATTAGCCACAGTAAATGATCTGAAGGAGAAAAACAGAGATTTTGGGGGGGATTATGATGTGAAGTTAAACTATCCATGTGCTTTAATTTGGATGACTTTGGAGAGTGTAGAAGGGACTTCATATAGGCAACATATTATAGATCCTTGATTTCAAGCTCAGAAATGAATGCAAATACACTTTCCTTTATTTCCAAATGTCTGGGTTGTTGTTTTTTTTTTTTTTTCTGAATTCTCGATCCACTTTCTCTTTTGTACCTTAGTAAACACAGCTAATAATTAGTTGAGGTTGAGGGAGAAAGTACATGCTCTTTGCCTTAGTTTAACTATACTCTTGTCCTGGAGTGTTTGTAAGTCTGAGCAGAACTATTAGATGTTCCATTTGCTGGGAAAACTCCTTTCAAATTCTTCTGACTTTGGGGGTCACCAGGGCCCAGAGCCACCCATGGTTTCAGAGACCAGCCCTAGGACTCCAGTCCGTTCCCGGACAGGTCCCTGCTCTGGTGGTACAATGTCTGACAGTAAGGTATTGCCATCCCTTTCTTCTTCCTGTCTTTTTCTTCCCTCCTTCCCTCCTTCCTTCCTTCCTTCCTTCTGTCTATCCATCTTTCCTTCCTTCCTTCCTTGTATTGTTACCATACAGTCGAAGCTTCCTTTGTTCCAATCCCGCTCCCCCCATTCCTTTCTCTCACCCCCGGAAGTAACTCCTATCCTGAACTCCAAGACTGTCTTTACAGCCCAGCTTTTATATTTGCTTTATTCCTCATCCATAACAATGTAGTATTGCTTTGTGTTCAACTATACATCAATGCCACCATCCAATACATATAATTCTGTAATTTCTGCTTTTCCTCAGCGTTATGTTTTTGAGATTTAGCCATGTTTTTACATGTAGAGCTAGTGAGTTCATGTTAGCTGCTGTATCGGATTCCACTGTATGATGATGCTCCTTTCCTGTAGCAGCACTATAGTACTCTAGAGTATGCTATGTTACTATACCATTTCTATAGCTTTGTTTCTTTTAAAGTTTAAGAGTTTTACTATTTTACATGTACATCATTAATCCACATGGAAGTTACTTTTCTATATGCTATGAGGCAGAAATTTTATTTTCTTCCATATGAGTTGTCCCCATATTTTTTCAACTCTTTTGACATTAATATGACAAAACTGAGGCCCAGAGGGACGGGGTGACTTGCCCAAGATCACACAATGACCCTGTGGTGGGACTGTGTCAGAGAAGACATTTCCTTTTCTCTCTTTGTTTTTCTGACCTGACAAATGCAGTTATTTTTATATTACACAATTCTTCATGAATTAGCAAAATTAACGCAGCTTACATTCAAATAACGGAATTTTAAAAATTGAGGTATAATTGACATATAACATTATATTAGTTTCAGGTGTACGGCATAATGATTCAATATTTGTATATATCGCAAAATGATCACCACAATAAATCTAGTTAACATCTGTCAGCATAGGTCATTACGGAAATTTTTTTCTTATGATAAGGACGTTTAAGATCTACTCTCTTAGCAGCATTTAAGTATACAACACAGTATTATAAACTATAGTCACCGTGTTGTACATTACATCTCCATGACTCAGTTATTTTATAACTGGAAGTTTGTACCTTTATCCCTTCCTTATATAAAATTTTTACATAAAAGTTTATATGTAGACACAAACTGATTGGCAAGTGTACCAGAATCTCTGCTAAACTCTTGAGAATGTCCTCACTTGCTAAGAAAAGCCTGATTCAGGACGTAAAAACCATGACGATAATATGAAAGCACTTTTCTTCTGCTTAAGACCCATGAGTTCAAGAACTATTTAATATTTCTTCTTGGTTTCCCCCACAACACTTTCTTTGTGCCATCATTATAAAATTTATTTTATGCTGACCGGAGCATTCCAGTGGGTTGATTTTGTTTATATAGATTGCAAATAGCTTGAGGGCAGGAGCCTCCTTATGTTCATCTTATTCTGGAGGTTTATATATGATGTGTGCTAAAGTGTCTTTGATTTGAAAAAAGTGTGTGGGCAGGGAAGCTAGATCAAGAAATACAGAGAAAAATATTGAACAAATTTCACTTTCTGAACATAAATAATGTTATGTTAATTGAATTGCTTGAGTTTGCTGTCCAATAAAAATGACTATAAAATGTACTACTAGTGTTTTTAAAAGCACCTACATAATTCATTTAATTTTTAAAAATCAATGAATTCATTAACATTCAGGCAAATTCTTTCCATTAGTTTTCAAATACGTGGGCTTTTTGGGGGCAAATATTTTGTTTAGAGTTTATTTTAAATTGAAATATAAATCTTTATGTTAATTAGCACACACATTTTTGGATTTCATTGCACACACCTCTTTCCTTGGATTTACTGGGAAAACCTGCTGGTTGCATACCTAAGATTTTGTACTAATTCTTGTGTTATTTGGATTTGGGACTTGTAGAAACATTTAGTTTGCTTATTTGCTTGCTTTTTGGTACTGTTTTCTTAAAACAAGAGGACATTATTTGAGAGAGAAGATGTGTTTATAAAGGACTACATTTCAGATAAGAGAATTAGATTAGGGCTCACTAACATAATCAGAAAAACTTGCAGCTGTAATTCTTTATTCATCTGTGAGTTTATGAGGAAACTGGTTCAAGGGCATTTAAGGATACATCACTTTTCTGGGCATTCAGGGTCTGCCCTCTATTGGTGAGATGTGCTAGAAAAAGTGCCTTTATCCCTCAGAATTCTACATTAGGTTGAAATAAACTTTACAGATTAGGCATAGTGTTGATGGGAAGTCAAGTATGAATAAGGTAGAAAACTCTTTAAAAACTCAAAATTGGATTTAATTTTTTCTTAGTCTGGGACTTGTTAATACAGGAGGAAAGACTGGGGGAATGCTAAAGAAACATAGACAAATTATGGGAAAATATCAGTTTCACATTCAGAAGAATATCTACTTTGAAATCTTAAATCAAATGAAGCATTGGACACCTTTACTGAAGGAGGAGTAAAGTCCACTCCATTTGCCTCCATGTACCTAATACACTATTACACTTTACATAAATATGTCTTGATCTTTTGTGCATACCAGTTATTCCCTTATAATAAGCCCAGTGCTCTTGTTATCAAATATTTGAGACTCTAAATATTTTGAGATACAAAATTATTTTGTTCATTGCAGAATATCCCCAATTTAAGGGTTTCTAATTTACACTGAAGTTATAACTTTATGAAACAGTTATATTATAACTTCATTAAAAAATTAAAGTTTAGTAGGCTCATTAAACAAAAAAGTGCAAAAATATTAAAATTATATACTATTCTTACTGTTTTGCCTTCTTTTTGTCTCTTACGTGATTTTTTTTGCATTCAAAAATTTAATATATATGAGAAACTTGGAGGAGGAAAACCCATTTTTATATATTACTCTTATGGAATAAATGCTACATGAGTGGGCTCAGAAACTAAACTGGGTTTACACATAGACTTTTTCATAGTTGAAAAACTGTCTTTCATGATTACTATGCAAAGTTGTGAGTTATTTATCTCTTTGTTCCGGTTGTTGGCTTGTAGATTTTGGTGAAGTCTGAAGACGAAGTAAATTCCTATGTCAGCTATATAAGAATCTTTTCCTCTTCTTCTTCTTTCCCTCCCCCTCTCCTCCCTCCTCCTTCTTCTTTGAGTAGGCTCTACACCCAGCGTGGAGCCCAACACTGGGCCTGAACTCATAACCCAGAGATCAGCTCGTGAGCTGAGATCAAGAGTCAGACACTTAACCCACTGAGCCACCCGGGCACCCCAAGAATCTGTTCTTAATAAACAACCTCATAGGATACCAAAACTGAAGTGTCTTTATCATGAAAAAAAAGCATCCGCCAGAAACAAACAATGTGCTGTATGTCAAGCCCTTTATTTTTGGACTATCCATGTTCCTCCCAGAACATTACTCCGACTTTCACAGGAGTGTGCTGGCTACCATGGTCCATGGTCGGGCTGGAAAAGCCAAGCTCCCAGGGTGATACTTGTATTCGACTTATCTTTTTCTGTTCTATCCCCCTGTTACGGGATGAATTCTGTCCCCCAAAGGATGTTGCAGTCCTAATTCCCCGTCCTTGTGAATGTGATTTTATTTGGAAGTAGTCTTTGTAGATGATTAGGTTGAGATGACGGCAGTAGGTCGGGCCCTAATCTTATCTGAGTCTTTGTGAAAAGGGGACACATGGAGACCCGTGGAGAGGGGAGACCACGTGAAGCCACAGGAGGAAATGCATCCACCACCACGGAACTCCTGAGACGACCAGAAGCGAGGAACAGTTTGAACCTGTCAAGAGGCCAGTTTTTTTCTGTATGTTTTCTTAGCGGTGCCCTGCACGGTCCCCAGCATCCATTCATCTTTTTTTACCTCTCATCTCCCTACTTCTCTATGAATCAGATTTGGATTTCTGAATGTCAGAATGTTGCATTCATTAGTGTCCTGAAATCCACTGCAAAGAATTTCTGCTTACATTTCACTGACGCCCTGTTTCTTTTCCCAGGGAGGTTCTGCTTGCTTCCATTTTGTATGTGAAGGTGCCCTCAGCTCTTTAGAAGGCAAGTGCAAGATGAATTCAAATGTAATTATTCTTAAGAGTTACTCTACAGGACAGTGCTGTGAACCAGGGAAGGCTATGTAATGGAAGCTTTTATTATAATGACCAGCCTCACATGATACATTGCAGTTACGTGCTCTAACTCAGAATATTTTCAGCATTAGCTAAGTTTATTCTGAGTATCGGCTTTTTCTTAGGCATCCCTTTTCATTATCTGATTCATATCTCTCATTTGTGATTTTAGTGTGAATGACTGAATATTCTCTGAGTATAGTAAATATAACAAAACTAGCACCTTAATCATGTAGTGAGACTTGTTCTTTATTGTTTTCTATCTTAATTTTATCCTTGTATATTTTGGAATATGGACCAACTGCTTCTATACCTCAGGATTGGTTTTTGTTGAGACCCCAAAGCATGCATGTGCGGACACACACACACACAAATATTTGTATACAATATTTACATATAAGCTGGCATTTGCTGTCTGGGCTTCGAGTTACATTTGAAGTCCGTGTCAGTCTAGCCACTACAACTGGCACACAGGGTGGTCATTAGTATTAACTGAGATATTATGTACGATGAGTTAGCATAATAATGTGTGGTAAGCGCTCATTAAATGGCATCTATCACTATTACGTCTTTACCTGCATAGATCCTGAATTCTTTCGTGTCTTACTTTCAGAGCTTGGCAGCTGCCCTCTCCACCTGTTTGTTGAGCTGAACTAATCGATTGGGGTTTGATCACACCGTGCCCGTGCTAGATAAAGCCAAGGAACTAGTTAGGTTTGGACATGTTGGTGGATTGCTTAAATTCATGCCACTTGCCTCAAAGGACCTTGAACAAGAGCATTTTCTTGGTTCATTGCAAACCTATCACTGGTATTAGAAAGCAGCTCAAGGGCATATGAGGAAGGGTCATCACCTCTGTGGAGGAAGCATCACCTGTGTTACTTACTGACTTGTTGCTGTAATTCGGAGCTAAATAGATTTTAGTCAAGTATCTTAAGAGTCAGTATCTTTAAGAGAACACAACTATATGCGGAGTTGCTAGGGAGTTATATGACAGAAGAAAGAGTGCTGCGGTGATCTGTGATGATATTTTTCTGAGTTTACTTTTACTGAGTGTCAATAAAGTTCTGCACTATTGAACTTAAACAGGAAGAGACTGGTCATGAAAAGCCCATTATCCTAAGCTAGGTGTTAATAATCTCTTTGTCTTTGCTAACATTATAATATGCCGCACTGTGCCAGGCTTGTAGCACAAAGCATCAGGGTTATATATGTGTTCTGGGATGTGGACCTGCCTGAGAAAGACCCTTGGAGTTCTAGCTTGTCCAGTGATTGAACTGGACTGTGAAAATGTCGCAAAGTGCCTCTATTTTAATGGCTCTTAATACAGCTGTCTTTTGATTCCTTCCCTCTAATTGCTCCTTCCTGAGAGTCCCGTATCTCTCTCCTGTTAATAGTTCACTATCTTTATGCAAGGAAACTTGCTAAGTGTCTTGGGAGGTGGTGACATTCACTATTTTTGAACTCAAGGTATTAGAAGAAAACTACTGTGGTATTATTCACAGTAGCCAAGATACGGAAATAACCTAAGTATTGTCAGTGGATGAATGGATGAAGAAAAAATATACATCATGGAATATTATTCAGCCTTAAAAAGGAAAGAAACCCTGCCATTTGGAAAACATGGTTGAACCCGGAAGATGTCATGCTAAGTGAAAGAAGCCAGATACAGAAGGACAAATACTACATGATTTCACTGTATGTGGAATCTAAAACAGGTGAGCTCTTAAAAGCAGAGAGTAAAATGGTGCTGGTCAGGGGCTGGGGGTTGAGGGAAATGGGGAGATGTTGGTCAAGGGGCACAAAGTTTCAGTTATGCAGAATGAATAAGTTCTGGACACCTGATGTACAGCACGGTGACTATAGTCAATACTATATTGTATACTTGAATTTTTTGGGGGGGAACAAAATATATTTTATTTCAGTGATACTGGTACAGTAAGGCCCAGAAAAGCCATGGGGTTGCATACTTGAAATGTGCTGAGAGAGTAGATCTTAAGTATTTTCACCACTTTCACCCACACGAAATGGTCACTATGTGAGGTGATGGAAATGTTAATTAGCTTGAAGGTGGCGATCATTTCACAATTTACATGCACACCGAAACATCACATTGTGCACGTAAAATGTATACACTTTTTATTTGTCAATTATACCTCAGTAAAGCCGGGGACACAAGAAGAAAACTGCATAGATCCCATATTAGCTTTCCTTTCACGACTGGTGCTTAGGCCTGTGTACGTGGGGTATACAGGAGGTTTGGGGACAGTAAAATAGTCACGGAAATTCAAGAAAAAGCATTAAGTTTTTAAGAACAAATGGCTCATGTTCCCAATATAGAATGAAACCTTCTTATCACTGCAAACTTTCCACTATGATAACAGATATGCAGAGCTTTTGTTCTGAAGAGAAGAAAAGAATAGCTAGGGGTGTAAAGAGTACTTATCAGTGGAATTAATTTATTATTAATTAGCTTAGTGTAATTATAATTAATTATTAATGGAATGATTATTGTCCTCCATCACATAAGGAGTCTTGTCATCTCAGAGTTGGAGGAAATGGTAAAAGCACCGAGTCCCTGCCAGAGGGCAGAGCAGTAAAGCTGGAAGGTGGTAGAGCTTCCCAGGGCTGTAACATTTGTCTTGCATTGAAATCCTTGCTCGGTCACTTACTGACTGGATAACCAGTGATCCAACTTCTCTGAGTCTCAGCTTTTTTTATTTATAGAAGAAGGAGACTAATAGTTATTTTTCAGTGTTATGCGGAGTCAGTGTGCCAGTATATAATAGTAGTATCCTGTCACACGCTCTCTCAGGAAATCCTCAAATAGCTTAAAACAAAACAATACAATCAGAAAGAGCTTCCCAGTTTAAATCAATAAAAACAATAAAAACCACACATCATAATATTTTGAAGATAAATAGAAGTCAACGCATATTTAAGTATTAGCATAATGCAAAGAATTTCAAGTATTCTTAGTACTATAGCATGTGAAACATGGGATGCGAATAGCATTTTTGCTTTATCTAAAAATATCAATGCTGTTAACTACTTAAAATTTTTAGAACATGTCAATACTACAAAATCTGATAATTTGTAGTTTCTTTAGGTTTATCTATATACACAATCAAATAACCTGTGAATAATGGCAATGTGGTAAGCAGAATAATGACCCCCCCCCCCGCAAAAATGTCTATGTCCTAGTTCCTAGAAACTATGGATATGGTATGCTATATGCTGAAAGAGAATTGAAGTGGAAGAAAAATTAAGTTTGCTAATCAGCTAACCTTAAACTAAGGAGATTATCCTAGATTATCCAAGTGAGATAAATGTAATCACAAGTGTCCTTAAAAGAAGGAGAGGGAGGTGGAAGTGGGAGAACCAGAGAGGTGATAACATCAGAAGGACCTGGTTTGATGTTGCTGGTTTTGAAGACAGAAAAAGGAGCTGAGGAATGCAGGCAGCCACTAGAAGCTGGAAAAGGCAAGGATACTGATTCTCCCCTAGAGTCTTCAGAGAGGAATGTTGCCCTGCCAGCAACTTGATTTTAGCCCAGGGAGATCCATTTAGGAGTTCTGAAATATGGAACTGTAAGATAATATATTTGTGTTGTTTCAAGCCACTAACTTTTGGTAATTTGTTACAGAGGTCATAGAATATGAATACAGGCAGTTTTGTTTCTTTCTTTTCAACCCTTTTACTTTATTTTTTCTTTTCTGATTGCATTGGCTGACACTTTCAATACAACATTTAATAAAAGTGGTGATATTAAATATCCATTTCTTGTCTTGATTTTAAAGGGAATGTTTTAACTTTTTGCTATTAAGAAAGATGTTTGTAGATTGTGGTGATGGCTTCATGAATGTATATGTATCTCCAAACTAATCAAGTTATAAACATTAAATATATGCAGCTTTTTTAAAAAAGATTTTATTTATTTATTTGACAGAGAGAGACACAGGGAGAGACGGAACACAAGCAGGGGGAGTGGGAGAGGGAGAAGCAGGCTCCCCGCTGAGCAAGGAGCCTGACGTGGGGCTCGATCCCAGGACCCTGGGATCGTGACCTGAGCCGAAGGCAGACGCTTAACTGCCTGAGCCACCCAGGCGCCCCATATGCAGCTTTTTGTATGTCAATCATACCTTAATTAAGTGGTTTTTAGAAAAGACAGATGTTTACTGTATCAGGTTAAGGAACTCCATTCCATTTCAATTTTTATCAGGAGTACCTATTGAATTTCATCAAGTGCTATATCTTTATTTCCCCTTTTTAATGTTTTATATGTCTCCCCCTTTTCTTCTGTCAAGAGCATAATATAATTAGGCTTCCCTTTCTTGTATTTTTGGGAAAGTTGATGAGCTAGGGAGGAAAACAGTTTTTTCAAAATTAATAAATCCTTTAGCCCTGAAAGTAGAAAAGATACCTTTATTGTGGTGGCGTTCTCAGAGCAGCACCAAAATTGTTAGATGAATGAAAGAAGAGAAGTGGGAGCTAATATGGCAATAAGTTATGCACTATAAATTATGGGTAGTAAGTTTAAAACAGCAAATAGTGCAAAATATGCAGCTAAAATTTATCCAAAGATAAATTCTCTTGTCAAACATCTTCCCCAGTTTTCCCACTATCACTTGCTTTTGTGTGTGTGATTGTTTTTATTTTCTGAATGGAGGCAGAATTGTCCAGGAAACTCCATGGTTATTGAACCCCAACATGCCTAAGATATTTGCTACTTTGTCCATCTACCAATGTTTCAGCCACAGGTGGAGTCAACAACTATTTCTTCCACAATCTGACCATTTCAGTATTCCTACTTTTTCAATCAGTGGCTTGACATATTGGCTCAATATAAATATAGCTCACCTTCTTTCCCTTTTCTCATGTTCCAACCTCCCCTTTAATTTGCAAGTACAAACTCATAATTTAGCAAGAGAAGTTCATTTCTGGTTGAGTGCCTATTATGTACTCTGCTGAAACACATTTCCCAAATGGAACTTTATTACTCTTGGATCTTGTCATTGCCCTTGAATGATGGATTTGGGTCAACACTGAAATCAAGTTCCAATCCAAGCTGAGAAATGAATCCTAGTACATTTTAGGGTGGAGATATGAGAGGGGATTGAAGGTAGCAATGGGGAGTGGAAAAGGGTGCCAAATAACGAGGCGTTACCACTGGAGACAGCTTTGCATAGAGTCACTCTTTGGTGACAGGAGCATAGCCTGCATACCTGAGCTATGGCAGGTTTTGAGTGAATAGGTCAAATAATGCTGTACAGCAGCAGTGTCCAAACTGTTCTATGGAAACTGTATCTTTTATCCCTTTCCTAGACATTCCAGTTCATATTCTTACATTTAATGACCTTATTTGTGGAATACCCCCTACTATTCCATAGTACATCTGTTATCTGGAGAATATAATTTGGACCAAAAAGAGTGAGGAATAGTTTCTCTAAGTCTTTTTTGCTGTCACTATTTAGTGTTGATACTATAATTAGAAAGAGAATAGAAAGAGGAAAATGCGTGGGCGCCTGGGTGGCTCAGTTGGTTAAGCGACTGCCTTCAGCTCAGGTCATGATCCTGGGGTCCCAGGATCGAGTCCCGCATCGGGCTCCCTGCTCGGCAGGGAGTCTGCTTCTCCCTCTGACCCTCCCCCCTCTCCTGCTCTCTCCTCTCATTCTATCTCTCTCAAATAAATAAATAAAATCTTTAAAAAAAAAAAGAAAGAGGAAAATGCATATAGAATTATGTCCTTTGTAACAAGGGATTCCCTGTTATCATGTTTGGAACAATGGGATAGTCACACCAATTTTAACATGAATTATATGCTTACTGTTGTATTGCATAGTCTCACACTCAGTTATTTATATTATCCTTGGATAGCTTGTTCTGCATTCCTTTGGGTAATTGCTTTCACTCATATGTTTATTCAACAAATATTTATTGAGTGTCAGCTATATGCCAGGCATCGTGCTGGAATGAAGGACATAAGAGCAAACAACAAAGATATACCTCTCTCTTTATGAAGCAAAACCATGTCAAAAGTGCTATGATAAATGACATACAAGATGCAAAGGGAGCAGAGAGGAGAGATGCCTAATCAAGATCTGAGGATCTAGAGAAGTTTCCCCAGAGCTAGCAATGTCTAAACTGAGACTTGAAAAATTGTCAGGAGTTAGGGAGATAAAGTGGATTTTTAGTTTTTAAAAAAAAAAAAAGGATGAAGAAGTGGCAGAGATAAGACCTGGAAGTGATGGAGAAGAGCCTGGTTGAAGAACTGAAAAATAAGTACAGGCTGTCTAGATAAAGTGCAAAGGAGAGAATGATGAGTGGTAAGCCTGGAGAAGTAGATATGGGCTGAGTATAAGCCTGGAGAAGTAGATATGGGCTGAGTATAGAGGACCTTGTAAATCAAAACAGGAAGTCTGAAATTTATTCTGAGAGAAGCAAAGAGTTTCCATTTAAAGAGTTTTAAGTAGGGAAAGATCATTCTGGCTATTGTGTAAGGTAAGACCAACTACAGTTGATCCTTGAACAACACAGATCTGAACTGCGTGAGTCGACTTCATGTGGAATTTTTAAAATATAAATACAGAACTGTAAATATATTCTCTTTTCATTAAGATTTTCTTAACATTTCCTTTTCTCTAGCTTCCTTTATTGTGTATATACACAGTGTATAAGATATATAATATACAAAATATGTGTTAAGTGTTTATGTTATTGGTAAGCCTTCTGGTCAACAGTAGGCTATCTGTAGTTGAGTTGTGGAGGAGTCAAAAGTAATTCACAGATTTTCCACTATCCGGAGGTTGGTACCTCTAAGTCATGCATTGCTCAAGGATCAAGTGTATTATAAGATTTGCTACTAAAGTAATACTGGGAAGAGATACAAGTTACCTGGATCTCACCATGGAAATGCTATGAAGATGATAGGTCTGGTATATATTGAGCCAGGAGAATCAGCTCGCCATGGGGAGAAACTGGGGATGGTGAGGGAGAGGGTTGAGTCAGATATCACGGGTAAGTTTTGGTGTTGCCAACAATGTGAGTGGTGATCCCACTCCCTGGTATATGGAGCACAGGAGGGAGAACACGGTCAGGAGGCAAAGGGCAAGTTTGGTTCTGCGCATACTGAGTTTGAGGTGCACATCCGGAAGTATGCAGATGTAATCAAAACTGGAGTTTGGAGAGAGATTGGGGCATATTGATGGTAACTTAATTTGTAGGACTTTAGAAGTTTACTACGGGAGAGTGTAGTTAGGTGGACTGGTGGGGCAGAGCTTATCGGTGGATTGAGGAGTTAATGGGTGGTGAAGAAGTGGGTAGGCTGGGTATATAACCAACCTCCAAGCTCTGAAGGAGAGGCAGCAAAGAGAGAGGGCAGCAGCTAAAGGGGTACATGGCGTTGAGGAAAAGCTTTTATAAAAACAGAAGATACCTGAATATATTTAAATGTGATTGGGATGGATTCTGAAGAGAATAAGTTGGTGTAACAGAACAAGATCCCTGCAAAGCCTGGGGTGGAAGTGGAGCATCTGGAACAGAGGTTAGCCTTAAGTGGGAAGAGTGACATTATTTTCTATCGTAATAGAAGTGAAGAAAGAGATTAACGGTAAAGATATGGGCACATTTTCAGTCTTGGTGGAAGGATTTGAGGGAGTCTCTTTTGTGGATTGTTTTTCTTCTGTGCATGCAAGACCAGACACAGAGAGCAAGAAGGGTGGAGATTAGAGAAGAGGGGGAGAAGTTTGAATTACCCATCTTCACTAAGGAAACACAGATTGTTCGTTGTTGGTAGTTGTTGAATGCACAGGTGAATTTGAAGACTTTGAATTTATGGTGAGAACAATCTGTATTCCCATGTGATTTTCTCCCATGACACTAAGCAAACTAGACCAGGTAAAGAAATAGAGAAGATGGACAGATGGGTTATTATAGGAGTTGGCTTTTCTCAAGTGGGCGAATGGAAGAACAATTAGATAATGGAGTTATCGGCATCATTGCAGATGAAAATTTGAATTGTGTAACCTAAGTTCAAGAAGAGAGGCAGTGGACTTGTGTGGGACCTAGTAGGGAGGGGGCTGAGAGATAAAGGGAACGGAAGTTGTGTAGGATTCCAGAACAGATATAGTGGGAGTTTTTGGGTGGGAAGGTCTGGCAGGGTAAGGGAGAGGGCTCAGAGTGAGATGTTTCAATATATTATTCCCAGAGTTGGAATAGTTCCAGGAATTGACAAAATCAGTGTGTCAGAGGAGGGGGTGGCAGAACTGAAGGTGCAAAAAGTCATTGAAAATGAGATCTGAGGAGATAATGGACTAATGTGTGGGTTACACTGCCCATGTTGACATTGAAGTCACCTTTGGTGACAGCAGCACCAACAGTGAAGATCACCATGAACAGGGTGCCAAAGTCTTCAGTGACTGTAGGGGAATGCCTAGGGGCCAGCAGACACTGTATTGAGGAAAAGTAGAGTGTGGGGAAAAGATAGTCATATGAGCCTCAAAGAAGTAGGGCTTTGTATCATATAGATGGAGGATTAATTGTCTGTTACTGGCAATGAGGAGCATTGTGGATGCTCAACTTTCTTTCTATCCTAAAGGTATGTGAGGGCTGTTGGAGAATTAGCAGCTTCTACTTGAGAGAATTGCTGAAGAGCAAGCTGAGTTTTAGTTGATATTGATGATGAGAGAAAATTTCCAAAAATGATTCACAACAAAAGGAAGGTTGTGACCCTCATATTAATGCCACCAACATTCCATTAAGATAGACTAGACTAACAGTCCTTCTCAAAGAGTGGACCCTGGACCAAAAGCATTATCACTACTGAGGACATTGTTAGAAATATAAATTCTGAAGTCCAATCTCAGACCTATTGATTCAGAAACTCAGAGGGCAGGGCCAGCAATGTGTGTTTTCAGAAACTTTCCAGGGGAGTATGATGAATGCTGAAGTTTGAGAGTTCCTGAACTAGATCTAGCTTCCTCATATGGAGGGGCAATGGAAAGATAAGAAACACAAATTGAGAGAAAGAAGATTTAGAAGGTAAACATTTGATATTTAAATGGTTGACAAACCAAGCGTACCACACAAAAGTTCAAATAGTCCCATAACAAAACCATGGTTCCCAGCTTCACCGCCTGCTCCATAGCCCTCAGCAATCATGTGTTTCCCTGCTGTTTGCTCCTAATCTCCGTAGAGGTAATTCAAATCCTCTCCACTTTCTTTAAACTTTGAATCCTCTCTAGCCACTTATTAGATGACACTGCACCTACTTCATACATATTTTTAATTTAGACTTGAAAAAGATTTTTTCTTTAAGAATCTTTAAGAACTACTTGGAATGCTAGGAATTCACTGTGTGGACTGCTTTACTCAATGTGTATATTGATAAAATTGGTAAGTCCGAGTGAGTTTTGTTGTTGTTGCAACTTTTGTCATTCATTTAAAAATATTTATTGGGGGGTACCTGGGTGGCTCAGTTGGTTAAGTGTCTGACTCTTGATCTCAGCTCAGGTCTTGACCTCAGGGTCATGAGTTTGAGCCCTGCATTGGGCTCCACATTGGGTGTGGAGCCTACTTAAAAAAATTTTTTTTTTTATTGGGAACCTCCTATGCGTTGGGTTCATGTTTGGCTCACCATCTAGTGGAGGAGACAGACAAACATATACTTATTAACAATTGGATGTGTGGTTTAAGTGACAAGTAAAATTATTGGAGCAGAGAGGTGGAGCATCTAAAGTTGGCAGGAAGGGGTTTTTAGTAAGTTGATGTGTGTACTGAGTGTTGGAAGAGCAAGAGTCTTTTAGATGGATAGTGGGGATGGGAAGGGAGACAATTTCTGGCCTAGAGAGCAGCCAGAGGGATCCTCAAATAGTTTAAGATGGAAAACCTTTGGGTGAGAGTTTCTGACCAGCAAGACATGATGTTATAAAGTGAGGTAGAGTGTGAGCCCAAAAGGCTCTTGTTGTATACCAAAGTAAGTATCTGCATGATAATGGGGGGCTACTGGAAGATTTTAAGCAAGCGAATGGCATGATTAATATTCTCCTGAAGAGCTGTTCTCAGTGGTTCTTGGCACGTACACTTGGCTTACACAGAGGAACATTGTAAAAATCTGCTCTTATGGTCATTATAGGGATGCCCTAAAAGACAGGATTTTGTATAAGAAATCTCACATAAGTAATTTCTTACCAATCAGCTTTGATTCTTTTGAGAAAGTACTGTGGTATATTTTCACTTTATGGATGATGTAAACATGTTACTGACTTATTTCTCTTTTTTCCATGAACACTGTGAAGCTCAGAGCCCTAAAATTTTAAATCTTATATCCTTTCATCACAACTTTCTTTGTGATCTTGAACTTGGTTTAGATATAGTTTTCTTGGTTATTTTTAAACATATATTTTACTTTCTTTATAAGCATTCTTTTAATTTGCCTCAAATTCCATGTGAGATGAAATGGGGGGATGAACTCACAAGTAAATAAGACATGGCCATATTTGCTTTCTTTGAATCATCACCTTCAGGGTGACATAGAGTTTGAGGTGGAGAGGAGGTGGTTATTAGAGGCAGGGGAGATGAACCAAGGCAATAGTAATGGGGATGAAAAAAAGGGGGGAGTGGATCTGAGAGACATTTAGGAGGTAGAATTGAAGGGATTGGTAATGGATTAGATGCTATGTGAGGGATCGGGTCGGTGACAAGAAGTAGGCAGTGTCCAGAATGGTTCTGAAGTTTCTACCATGTTTGCTTAGATGGCAGGGGGGGATCGTATGTTCACTCTAATATGAAGTCTGGAAGAGAACCAGGTGTGTAGGTGAAGGTGATAAGCTATGTGGGTACATGCCCATCACAGCTGGTCTGGAAGTTGGAAGGAAATCTGTGATGGAGATAAAAACTTGGATTTCATGGGAATGAACAGGCTTTCCTAGAGTGTGTCAGAGAAGAGCAAAAGCAAAGGAAGGATGCAGGTCAGAGTTCTGAGGGTCATGATTTAACAAGCAGGGAGAGGAGGTAGAACTGGCAAAGGAAAATGAGGAAGAAAAATAGGAGGAAATATGAGGAGAGGGACATGGGGACTAAAGAGAAGGGTGTTTAAGAGGATAGCTGTGGACAACTACATCTGGTGGTGCTGGTGAGGGCGGGAAAGACGAGGACTGGGAAGTATGCTCTTTTAGTCAGGACTGGGAAACAACTGGTGACTTTAGTGGAGGCACTCAGTCGTTCATTATTCAATACATTTACGTGATTACTATGTACTGCATTTTACTCACACAATGATTGATTCGATGTGGTAGAGCTAAGAGTCAGTTGGTATAAGGAAGCTTAATTCACCAAAATGGAGAATCCTGGAAAAAAAAGTGAGTTTGGAAGGGAAGCCCGACCTAGAGGCATAACCTAATAAACAGAAAGTGCTAGTTGTTGTTGTAATTGTTGTTGTTTTAATAGAAAATCACCATAGCTAGTTATGTGCACTAAGTTGAACAGTGACATTACAGTATGGTACAAGGATAGAACAAAATTTTTTATGGACTGTGTTTAAATCAGAGAAAACAGGCCCAGGTGTTCATGAACATCAATAAAGCTTTATAACAATACAATTCATTACCATAGTTTGGATTAATATTGTAATAATTACACACTTTTTACATTATGAAAATAAGTCATAAATAGTGTAAAAATAATTCTGAAGATCAACTTCTCACAAACTAGGAACCCTGAAAACAAGTTAAAAAAGCAAATAAAAACAAATTAGAAACTGAACACAATGCAATTATCTCCAAACTGCACATCAGAAACCGCACGTCTTTTGATTCAGCACTGTCAGCTGGAGAAATTATAACGAAATTGAAATAAGAAGTCAAACAGGGAGAATTCAATCTTTCAATTATGTACACTATTGAGAAAATCAGGTTTGTGCCATATTTACAGTGATAAGACACAACACATTCTTAGAATAATCAATTACATGAGACTGGCCCACAAAACATTAAGAAAAATATGCAGTGTAATGCTTGCCAAAAATTTTTTTTTTCATTTTCCTCATTTTGTATTTATGTGATTTTTTGGCAATATAAAAATAGCTGCACGTAGAGATGAACTTTAAAATGTAAAAAATACAAATAAAAATATAATATTTTCTAATGGAAAATCAGATACATACATCTTTTTAAAATGTTATTAAGTTGCATGAAACATTTACAACAGTATAAAGAATATTCACATAAATGTCAACAATAGGTAAGACATTCTTTTGTGAATCCAATTTATTAATATTTCTAAAATACGTGAGAATATCTACCACATTTTGAGAAATGTTAGTAATTTATTGATAAATCAAACATAACAGGTCAGGTTGAAAAAGTCTTCTTCCTATTCCCCCAAGGACAGTTCTGTCAATAAAGCAGCATAGGGAATCGTATGCATTAAACACATTTAAAAAATCAGAAATGCCATTAAAATGTTTCAGTATTGGATTAGCAAAACAAAATCC
The DNA here is from genome assembly GCF_002201575.2 of Neomonachus schauinslandi. Taxonomy (NCBI): domain Eukaryota; kingdom Metazoa; phylum Chordata; class Mammalia; order Carnivora; family Phocidae; genus Neomonachus; species Neomonachus schauinslandi. The sequence continues at coordinate 114,359,476 of NC_058404.1, read as the reverse complement.
ACCAAAAGTTTAAGTTGGAAGCTTATCTCTGCTATGGCATAAATTAAATTTAGCCAATATGAAAATATATCCAAAAAGTGGGAAAAAGTAGGGATGGAAGGTCCTCACATTTTAAAATAATTTTAGGTATGTTAATTCCACTAGAAATGATTTTTTAATTGCCAGAATCATATGTGCTTATTCTTAATTATTATTTTTGAGAACATAAGATTAGATTGCTATGGACTTGATTTTTCAGAGACAGCAGAGTTTTTTTTGTTTGTTTTGGTAGAAATTAAAGAAGTTCACTTTAGTAACATTAATTATTAATGTAACTTGGTTATGAAGAAAGAGAAAAACAAGATTTCAAATATCAATCTTTGCATGTTCCTATGATTGCTTATTAGAAGATTAAAACACCACCTGCCATTCAAGCATAACTTATTTCTGGGTAAGATAATATATATAGTGCCAAAAAAAAAAAAGGATGAAAAGCAGTATTAGCTTTTTATGGTACAATAGTAACATAAAAAAAAATTGGAAAATTAAGCACATTTTTTAAGTGATAAAAACATAAGATACTGGACAATTTTTCCATAGGTCTTGAACGCTGTTCTGACCATTTTCCAAACTAGCAGATATATGTATGCATTGTAGACAGAGGACCTGTAACATGAACTACAGATGCATACGTTCTTACTGTCCCATCAGAACATCATGCACAGAAAGTAAATTCAAGAACAGACTTTTTTGTTTTTGGTAGAAATCCTAGATATTCTTATGTTTTCTATAAAATCAAACAAGAAAGAAAAATCCTCCAAGACAGCTTCTCATAATGAAAATGAAAGCTAGAAAAAAAAATTGGGGCATATTGTGTGTCAGGTACTCTATGGATGTGTTAGACTTCTCTAACATTGGTTTTGTCAGACTTAATCAAATGAAATAAGCTAAAATATGAGGAAGAAAGTTGATAAAGGCATATGGTACATGAAATGAACATGAAATAAAAGGATCCATGATCCAAGTAAACACACATCATCTATAGGTACACTGTTTTGTTTTACATTAGGAAAGACTGGTCATTGAACCATATTACAGCAAATTCATGAACTTGAAAAATAAAATCACACACTAACAGTTTAGGAATGCTATTAAGCAGAAAAATGAAATTATCCATAGTAGAGTTGCATTGTTCATAAAGAAAAAAAATGCATTAGCACCAACATGAATGGAAAACAATTGTAAAGCTAAAACACATACCAATTTGGCATCCTTAAAAGATGCTTATCAGAAATAGAAGTAGCTCTTGACTTACTTCCAATGTGTCTTTCATGTATTTTTTTCTCAATCCTCTACCCAATAATACAAATTAAGGGTTGAAATCTTGAAGAAAAATAGATATCTGCCAACACATATACCAGCAGACATAAGTTATTAGTTCATTCAGCAATTATTTGAGGATTCTCTATATTGATGACAAAATAGATGGCTGGAAATATTTTAGTAACCAAAAGTTTAAGATTATCCATGGTGGTTAAGACCTAATAATTCCACTGAACAAAGAGAAGTACTATCATTTCTTTGTTTTTCCCAAGGAAATAAATGTAACAGGAGTCTACAGCTTCCTTTGCTCATAGAATAAAAATCAATGTTCTCATATCAGTTGTAGAGCAAAAACCCAGTATACACATAGGACAGAAGAGTATTCTTAAAGGGCTATGTTCAAAAAAATTTTTGTGTGTGTGTATAAAGTGTTTCTCTTTGATGTTGAGGTATTTTGTTTTGAAGCTGCGCAAGTTTTCAATAGTGATTCATCTCAATACCTCTTTCTACTAGAGGAGTAGAAAGAAAGATAGAAAGAAATATAGCCACCAGATTTTTTTCAAGACACTGCTGTTTGTTTTCCTGAAGAGACAGTAGTTCTACCTGCTTTGGTTCATGTTTCCAAACCATGTAAGACAAATTGTTTCAGACATTGAACAATACTTTTTCCTAACCATGTGAAACAAGAGATGGTTGGAAAAGGAAGGCTCTCTATCGTTTTAAAAATGCTGAACTGGCTTCAAGTGTGGAATGTTACTAGAAATGTTACCAATTAGATTGATCTAATAATTTGGACATCTTTCCAATCTCAAAAACTTATTAGAAATAAAAAGAAGGCATTTTGTATAATTGAACATTTGGTTATACAATATGAAAGAGATCACAAGCATCTTAGGATCTTTGTCTTATAGTCATATCTTAACTGTTGTCACCACAAGCCAGTGATGAGCTAATTTCCCCTCTAATGGTGAAAATTTATGAATGGAACTAGAAATTTTCCCACAAAATGGCATTAAGTCAGGAGAGAAAGGATATTGTCCTATGGGCTGAAAGAGAGACTACTCCTCATTGATGGTGTTTCTCCTAATGTAACCCTTCCACTCAGAATAAGCATTTCAAAACATATTACCAACTCTTTACTGTGCAAAGAAATGCTCAGTCTAATACAATTAAGTAAGTTTTGAGCAAATAGATGAAAAAATACTCTATGGCAACTATATTTCACAGCTTTCTGACACACAGATTTGGTCTGTGCATAAGACAAACATTTAGAAATGTAGAAAAAGATAAAGAAATCTAAATATGGACAAAACTTAGATCTAAATAGAATGATAAGAAATAGAAAAGAGTTAATACTATCAAATGTGACCAAATCTTGACTTAACTGATGATCACTATGTAAGTTACAGTCATCATATGAAAAAAAAAGTCAAAAAGTACTCAAGAAATTGCTTAACTTTGACTGAACTGAGAGTGGAGTTTCTTTTATAGTCTCTTCGATTATTCAGAACAAGAGAGAAGTTTGTAAAAAGTCATCTTGACTATTGCTACCAAGTTATTAGGATTTGAAGACTTTAAAAAAAATTGTTCAAAACAAATGTGACAAAAACTGAAACAAATCTTTTCTTAATATTCCCCGGGACTAGAAAAGAAAAGCATAAAAAAAGAATGAAAAATATCTTTCTGTTTCTAGAACTTTGTAGAAAATGTTTGAAATGGGTTGGATCTTGGAAGGAAGGAGAGCATCAGCTTCAATAGAGGTTGTAGGGTGAGCTCCCCTACAATTTCAGAAGAGGATATTTCAGCCAACCTATTCTCAGGAGTGGTACCCCTTCTCTTTGGTGGGATGTACGCATCCTTTTTCTGTGGAACAGGGGCTGCCATTCCAAGAATCTCCTACCCAAAAGAAGTGCTATATGCCCCTGTCAGTTTCCAAAAGCACCCATATTAACACTTGTTGGAATACAGTTTTGTTTTTTTTTTAAGTCTGTTGTTCTGGGTGCCTGCATGTGTAAACCTCTTTTCTACTTGGTCACAGGAGAGACAGTGCAGGATGCCGAACCGGTCCTCTTCCCTTATCTTCACTGTCAAGGGCAGCCCAAGGAAAAATAGTGGCGGCAACCAGCTCAACCCCTTGATATTTCAACCAAGGTGGCCATGTGAGCCCGCAATACTGGAAGTTGGAGGTCTGCAGTTGGGACTGCAACTCCCTCAAAATACAAGACCATTTGTGTGTATGCGCTCCGCCACCTTATCTCTTTTTGGCAATAAGCCATGGTGTAACCCCCTTGAGATGACAAAAGAAATAAAAGCTCAGATGTGATCAAAGGACTCATTAAGCGGCATGCTAGCATCTGAATGACAAGCAGGCTTGGCACACGGTCATGCTTTTTTAGTCAGTTTCAGTGGGTGGTGTGGGCACAAATCAATGCTAACAGTGAAGGTGAGTAGGGATGCGATGATAAACTTTAAAATCAGTTAGTTTGTATAGTACATTTTCATAGTTTTGAGTCCATATTTGGTCACAATTTCATGTAAACTATTTCATGGCACTTTTTGTCCATGCAATTAACAAGCCCAAAGTCAGAAAAGAGCAAGAACAATCATTCTGTATCACTGATGTGTCCATTTAAATACATATCTTCACATAAGATAAAGAGATACTGATTTATATTTTTTTTGCAGGCTTCTCACTGGTTTCACATATTGCCCAATTTCAGATGTAAGTGGAGAAAAGATGGACATGTGTACTACTGCAAACAGGAAGAAGCAGCTATATGTAAACATATCTCAGACTTGTAAAATCTGCAATTCGATTTTCAACTATAAATATAAAAAGTGGACCCTTATATATACAACTTCATGCTCGGAAGGTTAGATTCATCACTGCAGAAAAACAAACAACAGAAAGACATATATAGGATTAGTGGTCTAGAATAAAAATTCCAAAGTAACATTTATTTTAAGAAAACTGGTAGAACCCTTAATATAGTTTTTTTTTTAATTAATGAGCCGAGTGATGTGTGTCCCAAACATTGCTTTTCTAAAACTCCAGGGTGTTATTAAAATTTCCATCCTGAGTTCAACCCACATTTTTCTTTGGCCACTGAGAAGTTTGTGGTATTTTTCTCAGTAACGATTCTGGGAAAGCAGAAAATTAGGATTTTATCACATATGTACCATAATTAAGATACACGTCCTATACTTATATGAGGGTTCTAGAGGGGAGGGGGGTGGGAGGATGGGTTAGCCTGGTGCTGGGTATTGAGGAGGGCACGTTCTGCATGGAGCACTGGGTGTTATGCACAAACAATGAATCATGGAACACTTCATCTAAAACTAATGATGTAATGTATGGGGATTAACATAACAATAAAAAATTTTTTAAAAAAAGGAGAAGGAAGGGAAAAATGAAGGGGGGGGAATCGGAGGGGGAGATGAACCATGAGAGACTATGGACTCTGAGAAACAAACTGAGGGTTCTAGAGGGGAGGGGGGTGGGGGGATGGGTTAGCCCGGTGATGGGTATTAAGGAAGGCATGTACTGCATGGAGCACTGGGTGTTATAGGAAAAAATTGGATCGTGGATCACCACATCAAAAACTAATGATGTATTGTATGGTGACTAACATAACATAATAAAATGAAATTTTTTTAAAAATTAAAAAAAAAAAAAGCCACTGGGGAAGAGGCTGAGGATTCTGCCCTTGGTGGTACTGCTTACTTCACCAACCTGACTATGATACTACTCTCCTTCGGCTCTTATTTCCTCTTGCCTTTTGCAAGCCCTGCTCTGTGCGGACAGTGTGCATGGTAAACCTGCCTGCTCTCAGGTCTTCAAGCTGTACTGGAGGTTCCACGGTGATCTAAGGCACCATAAATCTCTGGTTGCTCATTTTGAACCGCCGTAACTATTAAGGTTTTCCTAGAACTAAAGTTAAGTCTGAGAGAACTGAGGGACAATGGTCTTTGAGATATAAACTTATATTGCAGATCTTGGGGACTTGACTTTTACTAAAAAAACAAAACAACAAAACAAAACAAAACCCAATGAGAAAAGTAGAATGCCCAGTTCATTAATTAAAAACATTTGTTTTTCTCTCTCCAAGAAAAATAGATGCTATAGTAGGTGGGATTAAGAGGCCAGGTATTTTGTGATCTTCGAAGATGGAGTTCACTCAATGTTTCTGCATGTCATGGCAACACCAGAGAATGTGCCTATGGAAGTATTCTTTTCCCCAAACTCAAAATTCAAAGAGATGTATTTTTTTGAGTACCAATGTTTGGTAAAAAATCTACAGAATTTTAAAGATTCTCTTTTTTTTTCTTCTTCCAGATTTTAAAACTTAACGAAAAGAATCTGTCACCTTGCTTTAGGAAGGTTTTGCTGCAAACCTGTCAGCCCTACCTCACAAAGTAAAGTTAGTAAAACATTAAAAAATATAAAAAATAAATAAAGGAATCTGATGACTAAAAAATATGAAGCCTATAGGTCTTTTTCCTATTACATAGTTTTTAATCTCTGGATGAGGATGGATAACTTTAATAGCCTGTAAGTACTTTCTCTTTTTTTTTTAAGATTTTATTTATTTATTTGAGAGAGAGAGAGAGAGAGCACAAGAGTTGGGTGAAAGGCAGAGGGAGAATCAGACTCCCCACTGAGCAGGGAGCCTGACGTGGGGCTCAATCCCAGGACCCTGGGATCATGACCTGAGCCGAAGGCAGACGCTTAACGACTGAGCTACCCAGGCACCCCCTGAAAGTACTTTCTTAACCATAAATTCTGCCATTTATTTGCTGTACAAATTACACTGTGAACTGGTACATCATTATTCTAAAAAATTTAGAAAACAGAACTGTATCTAGAAAGAAAAGCCATTTAAACAAACACCAGTTTTGCATGAAAGTATTAGTATTGAGAGTATCATGACCAAGGAGACTTACTCATTAATCACAGTAATTTAAATTGCTACCACATTCTGAATTTTCAAACATTTACCACTGTGCTCTAGAGGCTAATAACTTTAACAGTGTTTAAAAGGGTAGTCCATGTAAAACAGGACTAACTAAAATAATTGACTAGCCTTCTTTAAAAAATATCACTTAAAAAATAATTTGAGATAGCTAAGTTGACCACATAAGAGATTTTAGAACATTTTATTTTTCTAATTATTTCTTTCTTCTTCCTCCTCTTCCCCGCCTTCTTCTTCTCCTTTTTTTTTTTTTTTTGGAGTGAGGAGGTGTTGGCTGAGGTTGAGCACAATGATCTGCATTTGGGTGTGTTGGGGATGTGGTAAGCAGTACTAAAGTTTTCTTGAGTTTTTTGTGTAAGAAGATGTTAGAGCGGCGCCTGGGTGGCTGAGTCAGTTAAGCATCCGACTCTTGATTTTGGCTCAGGTCATGTTCTCAGGGTTGTGAGATCTAGCCCCATATCAGGCTGGCATGCGCTGGGCATGGAGGCTACCTGAGATTCTTTCTCTCCTGCTCCCCCTCTTCCCCACGTACTCCCTCTCTCGCTCTCTCAAAAAAAAAAAAAAAGTTATTAGATTAAAGAAGTCCTTAATCCTATGTAGAACATAGTATCTATTCTGTGGAAAAATGAGTCCTTAAAAGGGATATTTCTGATTTTCTAATGCTATTCATATTACTACTAGGTTTGGCCATTTCATGAACCAAAAAGATGAGTCCTTTGCTTGATGCCATGATTACTATGCCCTCACAAAAAGGAAGTGATTTAGAAGCAGCCAATAATTATGTAAACCCAAGTTCTGAGTTCTGTCAGAAGGCTGGATAAAGTAAGCCTTTCAACATCTCCCTCTATGTAAAGTGTACCTAGGACTGTATTAAAAAATCATTACAGTATTAGATTACAGGTCAACAGTTAAAGAGTAAATGGTAATTCCAGCTCAGGATGGTATTCAAGATTCTGAAAACAGGGATTCTGAAGGTGAAAGGATACTTTCCTCAGGTGAAGAAGAATATGATGATAGGCCCACCTTCCTGAGAACCCCCTGACCCCAGCTGTGATTGAGCTAATTCTCTGACAGGCTGAAAGTGAGTATGCGGAGCTGCTAAATATAAATGACGCTCCTGACAGAGAAGGTTTTCTTTCCCTGGCGGGGGGGGGGGGGGGGGGGGGACAGCTAAGCGGGAGAGTGAGTTACACAGGATCTCCTCACCAACAGAGCTGAGGAGATGAGACACACTGAGGAGAGTCAAGTTTCTCTCCATCTCTCTGCAATCCTGGAGTTCTGTATAGTTTTGCCAATGAGGCATGCCTGTCAAAAGTTACTCAATAAGCCATAAGGTGTTAGGGAAAAAAAAACCTCAAAATGGTCAAAGCAGCATGATACTTCCCCTAGCTCATTTTTCCATCCGTGGAATTCCTTTATCTGTCAGTAGCATATATGCACAGTTCTTTATAATAAGTTCTCAAAGTTATTGTGTAAAGGGTTGGTATTCTTGGACTAGGACAGCACCTACAGACCTCTCCCCTGCTTCAAGTCCTGCCATTGCTTTCCACCGCCCACTTCTCATTCTGTTTGGGTCCTAGCTCTTGCCCTTGGAAGTGACTTAACTTCTCTGAACTTCAGTTTCTTCATCGGCATCATTCAGGATAATAATACCCTCTAGGGTTATCATGAGGATTAAGTAAAATGCTATCCCCTGTATGAAAGGGCTCCTCATAGAGCCTTTGTGCTGAGAAGGTTCTCTATGAAGTTCCCTTCCATACTGAATATATACACAGTGACCATGGGTAGCCATATGAAGAGGCTAGAATAAATGGATACCATAAAAAACACCAGCTTAAATATAAACAGATTCTCCTAAATAAATCATCACTGAAGAAAAAAAAATCATGCTTACACTTTCTGCTTTCTCAGCTTTGTGATTAATATTGGCAGGGTTCTACCATGTATTTGCATGTTTGCCTACGTAATTGGGCATAAATAGAAAAAGAACCACAATTAAGAATAGTTTTAAATAGTAGGAGGACAAGGAGTTTATTATGTAAGCAAACCATTGTCAAGATGCACTGCCCCTTTCCATTCCACAAAAAGGATTAGATAGGGAAGGTTTCCAAGTTAGAGTGTTTGTTAAGAACTGTTTTCACTCATCAGTTTAGGCGGAAATCAGCAGTAAACATATTAATCAAAAGATATTCTAGAGACAGAATCTTTTGCTTTTTAATGCCCAAACAACTTTCAGGAATGTCAAATTCAAAAGGTCTATTCTAAATGGAGAAAACCAGGCCAGGGGAAGAGATAGGGGGAGTGCTTCTTTTAGAAATAATTCCGTGAAGCCTACCTTTTGCCAACAGCCGGGCATGGGTAATCCATCTGGCCCCTGTTTTAAAAAGAAGAGTAAGAATTCTTCAGGCTCCACAAAAGTGGAGCATACTTCACAATTCACATGCTCACAAGCTTAAAAAATGGATTTCTACCCGTTAGGTGCCTGTAATCATAGGCATTTTTTTTCTAATTATCAAGTCCCAATAGAATACCCAACGTTAGTTAAAAGGAAGAAAATTCAAATGCTTTCTAGTGTGAGAACACATTTTGAAAATACATATAGAAAAAATTACGCCTAATTTTGAAAAAGTAGTTTACAAAGCATAGGGGCCTACCCAGTTCCACCTTTAGATAATAAATCTGTACTATTCCTTTTAATTTCATTAAAACACATTTCACAATTATCTTTATTAAATAAACAAAAACAACTTCTCTTCCTGGTCACTGTGGTCTATGGTTGAATGCATGATAATGATGAATAATCAATGATGAACCATTTGTATCTGAAGTTCATAGCTCTTCACATGCCAGTATCTTTTATTTTTCCATATTAAAAGCCAATATAGTAGAACGCATTCTATTAATTGAATTAAAAGACAGGCAGTCCATCGATATCTTTATAGTAAGACGTTATCCATAGCATTTATCAATTTTTTAATTAAAAAGTCTTTAGAAGTTGGTTAACCAATTTTGATTCAACAAAGGATTCTTAAACATTGCACAATTTACTTTCATTTAAAGCACAAGCACTCTTCAGATACAAATGATAGAAAAAAGGCAGGAAGAGTTGATATATTATGAGGCATGCTTGTGTTTTCCTCTAACAAAATGATTGTAAGATATTATTTATTACTAAAGACAAGCAAATAAGACTCATATTGAGATTTTTTAACTGTAATTATTTACCAAATACATTTTTTCCTATAAATATAATCTCTTAAAAGGCTTAAGAAATACAACTTTGTCTTTAAAGAATCATGCTTAGCACTGAAGAATAATATAAGAACATGCAGACCAAGTATAACAATCAAAAAGTATAAAACAACTCTAAAAAGTTTTCTTTTATACCTCAGAAAATATGAATATACTTTCTTTTTAAATGTAAAAAAAAAAACCCACTTTGAGATAGCTTTATATTTGGGAAAAACTTGGTAATGCCAGATTGGTACAAGGAGAGGGTCACCCAGTAGAATTTTAGATTTTAGTATAAGGAGGATTTTGAGTTCATGCCAATGGGGATAGGGGAGTTCTGTCTACTTTAGGAAAGTGAGTTTCAAAAGGAGAGACCATTACATTGAAAAGGTTATGTGACAAAGAAGAGGGTTGGGCTGCAGACTATTACCATCTTTAGAAGCTCAGGGAAGTTTGGTTTCCTTCCCTATGGTCTCTTAACAGCATTCCCTTGAACTGGTTAACTCTTGACCACAGAAACTTAACTCTGTCGGTCTGGCCTTATTTACAGCCTGACAGAAATGTAGTGGAAGAGGCAAAAATGTCTTTATTTCTTTCAGAGAAAAAAGAAAAAAAAAAAAAGAGCTAAATTTAGGGATAGAACCCAAAGTCATGGCCTAACAGTCCCTTTACATAGAAGATTTTTACATCATTTGAATGTACTCTTTCAATATTTTTGGAGTAGGTTAATATTCCCCAGAATGCAGACATGGCAGTCAGGTCATTTGTGAGGACAATGTCAGGAGGTTAATTTGCAGTCTTTGACGGAAAGGCGAGCTTGCTCTCTTCACTCTGCAGAGATGCTGAAGGAGCTGTTCATGCACATGCATGTAGTGTGTTTATCATGTAAAGTTTGTTCCAGAAGTACCACTTTACACTGATAGAGATGAATATGTAATAAACAAAGGAATTGCATGCAGGGTGGTAGGAAAGAGAAATACTGTACCAATTGGCAAGGGGCATCCAGCCCATCCAGGCCAGGCTGGCCTGGCTCCCCTTTTTCCCCCTTAACGCCACGGAATCCCTGTTTGTAAAGATTAACTCATAATGTTACTAACACAAGAAATCACTTAAGCACAAATTCTGCTAAAGAAATAACTACAATACCAAAAGGCTGGGAGAAGAGCAACTCTGAAGGACAAAGTAACATCCACTGAAGCTGGACGGAATAAGAGCTCGACCTATCCCTGTAATCAAGGCTTCTCTGGGAACAGTGACTTTCTCTTTTGAATGGTGTGGAATAACACCAATTCATCTTCAGATGCTACAGTCACATTCCAGTTGCACGTCAGTATCTGAGTGCTAAGAAACCAAACAGAGCTGGTGGCCAGAAACGAGGCATGGAATATACCGGGATAGCCCGAGATAGATGCGTGTGGTCCCTTGAAACCTCTGTTAAACACCCCCAATCAGAACCCCTGCTGTTACGGGTCCCTCCAATTTGCTCTTCTCCCAGTTTATTCCTTCACACATGATATCTGGATGGAGACAGAGTTCCATGAGTCAGACATACCAACGGGCAAGGTGCATCTAATCCAGGAGCACCCTGTTCTCCTTTCTCCCCTTTAGGCCCCTTTTTGCCTTTCTTTCCCTTTTCCCCCTGTGGATATAAGGGTTTAAATAAAAGACAGGTTTTATTTGGGGGGGAAATAATGGCGATTCAAAAGATGGTTTAGCCAATAAACGTCTGGAAGGTCATTTACCACTGTTTTCTGGTTTAGGTAAGGCATGATATTATAAAAGATAACGTAGACTTTCAGAGTGACAATGGATTCTGGGCAGTGATAGGTGCGATTTTACTTAAGATACTCAACAAGATGAAAGAAGGAGATTTAAAAAGCAAACACATCAAGTGCTGACTTAGACCCCAGCGCCCTAGTCTTGGTGAATGAGGTGTTTCCGCCGCAGATCCGGCGAGGATGATGGATACCAACTGTATGGGAGCCAGCCGGTGGCAGGTCAAATTCAGAGGAATAATGAATACTTCACCCAATTTTCAATACTGTCAGCTTACTTTTTTTTTCTAATTCTATAACAGATGAAAGCTACACTGAGCCGGACGAAAAGGACAGAATATTAACAGCTTCTATCTTTTGGAAATGTATCCAATTTTATGACATTATTTTTTATAGCTCTCATTAAAAAAATATTCAGTATATTGAAATATGCTTCTCTTTCTTTTAACATTTTTTTTTAGGAAACTAAAAGCAAATACTTTCTTTATTAAGTCAGGTAAACAAATTTTAAAAGTGCTAATACTTTTCTCAGCAATGCCAATTGGAGAAACGGGCTTATCTATAAATCGAGGGATTTTCTTTAATTCACACTTATAGATCTCATGCCAGGTGTTCACAATGGTAAATGGGTTTCCAGCCTACTCACAATGTAACAAAAGCCAAAAGCCAAAAAAAAAAAAAAAAATTCTGTTCAAGAGAGGAAAAGCAGTTTGGACTCAGTTGAGCTAATGCTAAAAATGAGGTAGGCAGGATAATTACATAGTGGGAATGTAGCCATGGAAATTAGTATTTAGGAATCAAGGTAAAGGTTGTGGAAATCTGCATGGATCATGGAAATGGAGGAATTAAGGAAAGGAGGCAAAAGGAGGAGAAGGAAGGAATGCACCTCAGCTGTTTCTTATTAACATAAATATCTCTGCATATTTATAGACAAGAAGTTGGTGCTGTACAGAATACAAAATACTGTGCAATACATATTTAAATTAGTGTATTCATTCCGCACTCAGGAAGGCAGTTACAATAAAAGTGAATAATTTCAGAAGCGAAACAACATGAATATTCAAAGACATATACATAAGATATATATGAGATAAGCATTCAAATTAATGCATTCATTCTGACTGTGTGAGTGAAAGCTCCTCATTTGTCTCCTGTGTGCCAAAAAGATTGCATCAGAAGGCTCAGAATCAAAAACACTTGGGTTTCTTGAATACTGGGGAAAGAGAAATTCTGTGTTGTTTAGTTTATCATGATCAAAGATGAAGACCTGAGAATCCGGGTGAAATGAGAGCAGGTGTGACAGGAAGTAAGCTGGGAGGATCGTTCAGGACTAACTTGCTCACTCATGCAGGATCCGTCAACATCCTCAGCAAATAACTTCAATGTCACGACGTAAAATTGTTTTAAACTTGTTTGGGTGAGCTTTTCCCTCCCAGAAGGCAGGGGACTCTTCATCACATAGGTGAGACAGGTGTGTTGGGTATTGATAATTTAGAATTCAATTCATTATTTGGTAAACCAACTGAAATTAATCACTCCCCAGTAAGTGTTGTCATATGAATGTTGACTCTAACAGGCTACAGGAATCATTTTTCAGTAATATGTTAGCGGACCTCAAGCTTTATGGAAAACAGACACTTTTATACAAAGAACAATGAATCAGCATTATTATGAACCAACATAATTTTGTAACAGTTAGTGATTCCCTATGCAACACAAAACTATCTGCCCTTGTGTTCCTAGGAGCACATGAGGGCTCTTGCTAATTTTTATCTCCCATGTCAAAGAATGATATACATAAAGTGTTCCCATTTGAATCTAATTTTCCTAAATATAAAACTTCTAATCAGGGAATCTAAAATATGGAAATATTTTTGTATGAGTGATTAACATTATTCTGAGGAATAAATTTATAGCTTTGTGTTTTCATAAGTTACAATACTGGTAATTTCTTCTTTGTTTGAAAGATCATTAAAATGAGTATCCCCATAATGGTGACATACTTCTGAGTGAATAAGATTTTAGACTCATACAACCCATTAAATAAACATAAAATAAATGTCTATAATCTTTAAAGCACCTCGACCTTGGGCTAAAAGCTTGCATGCACAATTATCTCAAATCAAAACATGCATATTTTATAGTTAGTATTTATAATTCAGAATAAAGGAATTTTTTTTTTTTTATGTTTCAGTTTCTTTATCTGTGAAATGGGGACAATAACAGCACCAATCTCAGGGGGGGTTGTTACGAGGATTAAAAGACAGCGTATGTAAAGCTTTTGGGGAAACATATAGTAAGTGTTCAATAAATGTGATGATATTGATAATGATGATGATCTTGCTTTTACATAACTATGACAGGAGCTCTCTTACCAGTGGGAAGCTAGGTAATGTCTAAAGCCTAAGGAACACACAGCAGGCTTAATTACCCCTCTTTCTTTGACAATTCTAATTTGGCCTTGCTTTTCAACAGCAATCAAATTCATGGTTAGAGAGAACTTATAGGGTTTTGAAAACTGTTAAGTACAGCAGGACATAAATTAATCTGAGAAACAGAATTGGTTTAAATTGGAAGTGGGAAGGTACAATTTCAGCCACTTTTACTTCTTTTGCTGTGTCCAGTGTAAACAATTACTATTCAAGGACCCAAGCAAAGGGGAGAGGAAAGGAGGAAATGATTTCAAAAATCCATTATCCAAATTTTGCTTTCAGACATAAAACCAATTTGCCTGATATTGGCTGCTATATACCCTGGGGCCGGTGGTCCCGAGATAGAACCTGAACGCCAGCCTCATGAAATACACTAATATCTTGATTTAAAAATATCTCGAGCATCTGAAAGTGGCAAGTCCTAGTCCCTGATAAACTCACTGGGGTTTATCAGTCACAGTGCTTTCCCTCCATTTTCCGATTAAAAAATTAGGATACAGGACACGTCTACTAACTCTACTGGAATGCTGTGCATAAAAATGAGCTGCTGGCTTTACAGGGTTCGGTGAGCTCTGCCAGAAGACCCTTGCAGATTTGTGCTATTTAAGTTTACTTTGATGTAATAAATGCCTTTTTATTTCACCTTCAAGAATCCCTGGACATTACATCTTTCAACAAATTGGTGTCAGGTAAGCCTGCCAATTTTTTTTTTCTATGCTAGACTGTGCCCTTATTTCTAGCACTGTAGCCTTCTTCATTCCTCTGTGAAGACCTGGCTTTTTTAGATCAGGCACTGGTGTGTTTTTGGAGCACAGGATGGAGAAAAATTAGATATATGAAAGAATCGCATAGATTGAACAGCAAAGCACACGGCATGAGAAAAATCAAACAGGCACATGCTAGAATGGAGAGGTCACCTTTTCTCCCTTTTCTCCTACATCACCCTTCTCGCCTCGTGGACCAGGGAAGCCCTAGAGGATAAAAAGCAAACCAAAAAGATCTACTGATGTAACTGTGGCAAAATCACATTAAAAAAATGTAAGATTCCGTGCTCCTGAACGCAAATATGAAGAAAAATAGCACCCCCCAAGAATCTCAAAACTTAGATAGTTAAAGTAGCTTAGGAGTAATAGTTGTCTAACATCTCAATTATCTATATGAAACACATTTCTTGCTTTTTCTCCTAAGATATATATAGTGGAAAGTATATCAGGATCCTAGTTTGACTCCTAGCAAGGACACTGACTTGTGTGGTCTTGGGCAAATCACTTACCTCACGGCATTTTATGCTTGCCCAAAACAGGTGCTTAATAAAAAGTTAACTATTATTACTTTTGCTATTATTATTCTTCACATAATAAGGCTGCTATGATATTCACATAATACAGTGATCATTTCAAGAGGCATTTACTTTTGACATTCTCTATTTTTTATAGAATTATGTTATTATAAAACATAGACACTTTATGCTAAGAGGAAAAAAATATTGCATAGCAGCTTTGAGAATAAACATAGTATACCATTCCCGAAGGGTGGCACGTGAAAGATATTTCAATTTTATGCATATTTTTAAATAAGTGGTTCAACTGCTGATGTTCAGGGTGTCCCTAATTTGGGAAAGTATTTTGAAGTGCCATTATCAACTGTTGGTTATTAACTTTATACTAATTATGTGTTTTGCTTTTCTGTTTATCTCATGCAGACACTAGTGGTGTATTTTATATTGCAATCTACACACACAGCAATATATGCTGTATGCATAACTATGTGCGCAGAAAAAAAAAGTATTTTTGCTGTTATTGATGATGGAGACCATCAGCATCTATTATAATAGGAAGATGTTCATTGTACATGTATTACTTACATCAAGACCAGGCTCTCCATCTTTCCCCTGCCAAAGAACCATAGTAGCTACATTAGTGTTCCTAAGTTTCATGAATAGGTTATTGTTATTGTTTTATTTAAGGCTGCCTGGACATGCAACACTAGTATTAGAACAACTACTTCAGAAATGTGAAAAAGAGTCTTTATTGATTGATTAGTAATACAAATTTCTTTCACCAAATCAAGTGAAGTGACCATTAATGCTGCAGTTAAGGGTCATAAAAATTTTTTTATTATAGATTAGTTTACATAGCCTGGTATTTCGCTGAAGTTTAATGCTTGGCATCCAACTGATCAATCCAGGAATAAGTTGAAAGCACAAATACCAGTTAGTTGATTTAAAAACATACCAGCACTAATAAAATATGCAAATCAATACTGCTTCAACTTGGTAACTTAGTACTTGGCTCATAAATGAGAAAAGAATGTGAAAACTGTTTATTGTTAAGTATAGTTTTAACTTGGCTAGATGTGTACCTTGTCTATAAATTTTGAGGGTGTGTCACGATTTAAAAACTGTTTTTAAGTAAGCTTTGTCAATAAATAATTCCCAGATACAAAGGAGTCACCAGACTGTTGTGCTTGATAAATTTACCCCCGTGGTGCAGATTATTGGGGCCATGAGCCTACTGTGTCACACAATGGATCCATCCAAAGTTACTGGGAAGTTGCTTTAATTCTGACAATTAGATTTTGAAATCTATTTCAAAATCAGCATCTCTTTCAGCCAGCACTAATCCTGGCTTAAGTTTATTACTTTGGTTCACAAAAACTAAGGAATAGAGCATGTGGTAGGCACATAGGGGTTAAAAACCTTAATATACTATATGTTTCTATTGTAGCCCTACCCTGCCCTATCGAATTCGTTATAATTATCCCAAAGGGAATGTTCTGAAGCATGCCCGCAGCCTCAATTTGAAGACTGTATAACAGAATTTTCAGAAGGCAGGCCGCCATCAACATTCTATGTTCTAAAGAGGTCATTACAGTGCATTAGGTCAGAAACATCAAAGTCATTGTAAAAATCAATGTGAGAAATCACCTTTATTGGCAAGATTAGTTTTAGTAGGTAACCTATGAGAACAGATAAAGTCTGAAGAGAGTTGTCTTACATAAAACTTCCCCACCCACTTTTGGTAGCGACCTTCTGAGGAAGTGCCAATTATGGGCGTCTAGTCAGATGGTACAGAGAGGGTGGTTTCTGACAGTGGGAGTCCTGCTTTCAGGTCAGGTCTGTTTACCTTGTGGACAATCTCTGATCCTCTCAAGCTCATGATGTGTGTGTGTGTGTCTGTATGTGAGTGGGAGAATAGATGTGACTATGACCCATCAAGGACATGGTAACACTGGTGTTGTGGAGAACTAGTGGATGGTTCTTTGCTCCTCTAATGTGATTAGTCTGCCCCCCCCAGGGAAGGGTTAACCGTGCCAGTGTCAGGTCATCTACGCATGCTGAAGGTGGAGACAAGAGACAGAACTCACAGGCAGACCGTAGGGTCCTCTGGGTCCGGGTTCTCCCATAGCTCCTTTTTCACCCTAAAATGAAAGCCATAAAGTTCAAATCATATACAAATGCCTATATTCACACACTTTCCCTAATGGCCTGTATATAAAGCCTCCACGTGAGGTACCATTCTATCAAGATTCCAATGATGCAGGCTCTTCTGGGGTCTCTGTCAGTGATCAGGTAAAAGAAACCCACATTTAGGGGCACCTGGGTGGCTCAGTCAGTTAAGCGTCTGCCTTCGGCTCAGGTCATGATCCCGGGGTCCTGGGATCGAGTCCCACACGTCAGGCTCCCTGCTCAGCTGGGAGCCCGCTTCTCCCTCTCTCTCTGCAGCTCCCCCTGCTTGTGTTCTCTCTCTCTCTCTGTCAAATAAATAAATAAACTCTTTAAAAAAAAAAAGGGGAAAAAAAGAAACCCACATTTGCATATTTTATCAAATTACCTCTGAAAGAAGGGCAGTAAGAGTGCTGCAGCCCAGTTGTGCAAATGACTTGCATATTCTGGAGTGCTGTACTTGGGTTTCTTTGGCATTCGTGTGAAACATTTATTTGTTACTCACTATTTTAAGTTACTACATTTTTAAAATATAAGAATAAAATGTCTTTTTTTCCTATCAAATATCTCTTCTTTGGCAGCCTCTTCCTTGGCCGCCCTGGCCCTTTACCAAGGTATATTTTACTTTATAGCCTCCCACACAAGCAGACACGGGTGAGTTTTATTCTCTGTTGAGCTCCTCACTAGAATATGCACACTGGGGGCCAGGGCCTCTGGTTTGGCTCCCTCCTGCATCCTCATGGACCACAGTAGTGTCTGGTGCATCAGTAAATATTTGTTGAATTAATCAAGTCAAATCAGTACAATCCTGTACATGTTTTGTTTCCTTTCTGAAAAAGAGAGTTTAAAAACTTTTGTGCCTTCTTCTAAATGCCTGAGAAGGTAGGCATATATGACCTTCATCACTTGCTCTCCACGTGCCTATTTAAATAGAATCTTTTGCTCCAGCTATAACAATATATGTGATAATGATAATCTTGAGGGCTTATAAAGAATAACGTGAGATTGGAGGTCATCCCATGAATACAAAATAATTATAATAAAGAGATCTTCTGCATTTCAAGTAGTGTTTTCTTCTGCTGCCATCTCCAAAATTAAAGTGTTTGTCAGGATTTAGCATGCAAACTTCAGGAGTAATGGTGATATATACGTATATTTTTTTTAGACAGAGAGAGAGAGAGAGCACAAGCAGGGGGAGCAGCTGAGGGAGAAGCAGCTCCCCACTGAGCAGAAAGCCTGACTTGGGGCTCGATCCCAGGACCCTGGGATCATGACCTGAGCCGAAGGCAGACGCTTAACTGACTGAGCCACCCAGGTGATTTATATGAGTGGCCAAAAAGAAAATGTTACCTTCTTCTATCACACCCTTAAAGTTTAAAGGTTAGCAAATCTTTTTCATGGTTAAAATGCAAACTTCCTCTAGTAGCTGCATGTGCTGATGCAAGTATTATGCTGTGTGTTTCTGTACTCCCGATTCCCGTGTAAGCAAATTTCAAGTCACTATTCACATTCTTCTTTCTAAACTTAGGGGTTGGGGGGACTAATGAGCACTGTCACCTAGAGGCACATATCGTGTAGGGAGAGTACCGAAAATAAATATGATAAAAGCTTGTTGAACTTCTACTCATCATTACTTTATGTTTATTACCGAGAGATCAGCAATCCCATTCAGGAAGGTGGCCAGGCTTTGAAATGAAACAGATTTAAATCTGAATTCCAGTTTGGCACTTACTGACTCTGTGGTCTTAGCTAACTTTCTTAACCTTTCTATGCCTGAGTTTCATTGGCTGTTAGATAAGAATAATAATACATATTCTGCAAGAATTTTTCTGAAGATTAAATGTGATTGTAAAATATGAAATGATATGTCACCAAATAACATGTCCCAAAAATAGTAGCTATTGTCATTAATATACAGTTAGAGGTCTTGTTTTTAACAAGGGTTTGGCAACCCATTCAAATTAAATTTCTTTCAGTTTGATCTGGCCGTGTGATTTATGATGTTTTAAAGATTTTATTTGTTTATTTATTTATTTTAGAGAGAGAGAGAGTGCACAGAAGGAGAGGAAGAGGGAAAGAATCTCAAGCAGAATCCATGCTGAGCACAGAGCCCGACGCGGGGCTTGATCTCACAACCCTGAGATTGTGACCTGAGCTGAAACCAAGAGTCAGACGCTCATCCAACTGAGCCAGCCAGGTGCCGCTATTTATGATTTCTTAAATGGTGGTGGTGGTGGTGTATATGTGTTCGTGTGCAGGGGAGTGGGCGGTGTAGTAGGAGGTGGGGGCTTTAAAAGGAAAGCTCACATAACCTGGAGTAGGTCTAGTTTGAAAACTCTCCACAGATTTTTTTGATATAACTATTCCCTTTTTCCTCCTCTGACGGAGTACTTTCAGCTTTATTGTGTTTTTAAAATGTATACACCATGGCTTGTTTGAATTAAGTTGTCAGTAAAGCATTTGTCTGTGGAACTGCTCTTATGGAATTGCTCATCCCAAATAATTACTTTTAAGTAATGTCAATTCCATTTCACTTGCCAGTGACAGCTTCAGAAGTGGACACATGCCCCGATTCTGGCCAATGAGGTGCTGTGGCAAGTCTGAGGGGAGGCGATGGGGAAGGTTTGCTCGTGCTGCTAAGGAAGAGACACGGGAGAAGATGATGTGTGTTGGTTCTCTGCGGATGCCTCACCGGAGGGGAGGCTTGTAGGGACTGTGACCAGCTTGCATGATCAGAAGACCAATCCAGCATGTGGAAAGGGCACAGAAGCAGAGCCGGGAGTCCCTCCTTTGAATATTTTGTTATATAAAACAACGAATTTCTCTATTGTCCTAGCCATTTTGAGTTGGGATTCTGTCACTTAGAGTCAAAAGCATCCTTGAAAATTTTTAATTTGAATATGAAATATGAAATGAAATAGGGATTTGAATTCTCCTGGATTAAATAATTCTTGAAAAACTTCTGAACCTCTCAAATTTAACACCCTTCACAGAGTTCCAAAGCAGTTAAGGCCAGATGAAGAAATCAGCTCAAGGCAGGGAGACCATCAGGTCCTTGAAGGGCTCATGCTGTCACTCACATATTTGACATTACTGAATGACACTGTAGAATGCCTGGTTTCTTTTAGGCTCATCTCATTTCTTTCAGGCTCTTTAATTTGCATGTCTACACTGAGGAATTCTTCTCCAATGGATTCCTGATTCCTCCCTCTTTAAAACTGGAAACTTTTCCAGGAGAGTCCAGATGGCACCTCAGTCAATTAACTTGGAGAATCACACTCCAGTTTAGCACTTTGGGTGAGGGGCACTTGGAGAGTACGGATACATGATCCGGTTAAGATAGTTAACGTGCTGAGTAAATACAAGTGTAACACTTTACACTGCACACCATTTGACTTGAACTATGTCTTCAAAAATTCTTAGCGACTTCATTTGCTCTCGCTGAGACCTGATACTCTTGTGACACTGTGGAGCTCGGAAGTAGCAGCTGATTTACCAAACAGTAAACCCTCTTGAGCCCCAAGGGCATCCTGCCAAAAGACTACTTGAGATTTGCTGCTCCATTTTTAGTACATGGGCTGGATTTCTTGACACTGCTTGAATGTGTCAGCAGCATGAGGCTCTTCGCTTTTAAATATTTTTATTTAAGATCATCTTCGTAAGTCGGTTTGATTTCAGAAATCAGACAATTGCAGAGTCAGATGATTTATTCCTTTAGGACTCACCTCTTTCTAGAAGCATTCTTGGATAAAGCCAGACTTCCTCATCATTGTACGTACAGTCTGTGCTATTTGTATTCACTTTGGTCTCATTATCTGGCTATTTCTTGACGATATTTTTTTCCCTCTGCAATTAGATTGTAAACTCTGCTAGGTCAGAGAAAATAGCTGCTTCCTTTACAGTATTGAGTAAATATATATAGTGTAGTAGTAAAAGGTTATAGGATGACGAATGCCAATTATGATGGCGTTATTCAATTCACTGCAGCAAATTAGCAAAATAGACTACACAAATGGGAGGAGAGTGCTTCCATTCCACACTAGGAGTACACTGTTGTTTTATAGATCATAAAATGTAATAAATATTTACTGAATGAAGGAACTCATTTTATAGAACACAGAATTATGGAATTGGGATGGATGCCAAAGAAATCACTCTGTGGCCCTCTATTTTTAAAGCAAATTACCCCAGACTGAAGAAACTCTATCTAGTTTTAAAAAGACTGCAGCTCGCACAATGAATCATTCCAACATTTAGAAGCCCTTACTCATAGGACGCTTTCTTTCCGGCCTCTCCTGGATGGTGGGGAAATTGATGACACAATTCTGCTCAGACACAGAAAAAGCTTCCAAGTTTCCCAAAGTGAAGAAAAGAAAAAGTGGGAGAAAAACAGAGAAAGAGGGGAGAAAAGTTCCAGACAGATGACCAGCCGCTGAGGCTGCAATACATTTTTTGGTGTCAGATATTTATCTTCTGCTCTGAAGGTCTTGTTTTTGTTTTTGTTTTTTTTCTTCTCCCAAGGATATGGAAACAGGGCCTAGCAATAGGGAGGTTAGTGAAAGGTTTTTGTTCTATAGTGCGCTGAAATTATTTCCTTATGGCTAAAGAAAGGCAGCCTATTCTTCTGCTAAAAAAATAAATAAATAAAGGAGCATGTGTAACTGTGTGGAGAAGAATACTTAGGTTTGGTAATTTCCTTTAAAAAATAAGTTATAACTTACTCTGAATGAATACAGTAGCTTTATATAAAAGATTGTCAACCAAATATGTAGTCCTGGATATTTTAGCCCCATGGACTTCAACTTTCTGGATTAAGGCCAAATGAAAATATCTTCCTTATGGGTTAAGAAGGAATGGTCTGAGCTATTTATTTTAGCTATATAGATGTATGCATGATTTTTGATTAAGGCAGCCACATTCTATTTTAATCAGTGTGAGAACTCTGATTAGGACTTAAGATGGCATATTTTCATTTAATATTTTAGATGGTCCTTTTTTCTTCTGGGGAATGAACAGTTCAACTAAAACAGAAAAGCCACACTGTGTTTTCTTTGGGTCACAGCTCAATAACCTCAGGAGCAACTTACTCTTTCTCCTTTGGGACCTGCGGGGCCATGGGGTCCCATAGGGCCATCTGTACCCTAAAAAAAAAGAGATAAAAATAAGATAATATGAAACATATCCCAAGGGCCATAAGAAAAGCAGTTATAACTCATCCCGGACTTTTCCTGGGTGAATGACGCCTTGAACGCAAGTAAGACGACTCATCTGCTTTCAAAGAGCTCTATACTTGATTCTTTCAGGCCAGTGGTTTCCAAGAAACTCATGCAGAAAGGATGAGTTATGTAACTGCATATTTCAACGAAAGGCACACACGAGAAGATGGAAGTCGGATTTAATTATATACCTCCTCCCTGACTTCACGGAACATCTTCAGGAAACGGAGTCGTTTTCCCCTCATACCACTTCCCCAAGTCCATTCTCCACCCACTGTCACCCCCATGCTCCTGGGCCACGAAGCTTTGTTTTCAGCTGGTTAAGAGGCTTGAACGGTCACACAAGTGGAAAAAAATATGAAATAACCGAGAACAATATTGAACTGCCCAAACCAAACTTCCTTCGGCTCTGCAGGGAGCAGCGGGGGGCTTAGAGGAAAGGAGTGATTCTCAGAGGCTCTGCTGCTGCTTACAAGACACAAACCCGGCAGCCGGCTGATTTAATGGTGTAATTGCCCCCGGCCTCCTGGTGCAGGATTAGGATTTCTGTCTCAGACTGAATGGACATGGGAACACTAGGTCCAGTGAAAACGACTGCCTGAAGCAGGTTTTTAGAATTGAAGAGCTTGGAATTTCTTTTTGATTCTTAGACATGTAGCAAGGACTTCAAGTAATTTGCTCATTTTCAGGAAGACTGCGCTTATTTGCAAAGAATTTGTTCTAATATTTGCAAACATAGGAACTATTCCAGCACAGGTTTTTAACATAGTATTCCTATTATGTTCTAGTCTTCTTTTTTTCTTCTATCAGAGCTTTGTGATATGAAATCATTTAGGGCTTCAACCCATTCTGATGTTGGTGAATTCTCATCCTCTTATCTGATCTTTTTCTTACTGCCTGAACTCCCAAGTTCATCTTCAGAAGACTTCCAAATACTGATTATCTGTGGCTGATATTTAAGAGATGGAGCTGTTACGAACCAAAGAAAAGAGACAAAATGACAAGACAGACAGGTCTTTCGATGAACAGAGATCTGAAAGTTAGTGTCAAGGTAGAACTTACCTTTTTAATACGGACAGAAACATAAAAGGAAGAGCAAATTCAAATAAATTCACATTATTTTGATCCCTTCAGAGGAGCTTGCTCATGGAACTATAGGAAATGTCCATTAGTTCTGGAAAAATTTGTCTGGGATTCTAAGATAGTAAGGCTAACCAGACTGGTCATTCCTGCCACCTAGCAAGTTCTCCAGCCCGGAACTCGGGCTTCCGAAGGATGTCCTGCAGTTTAGGTTGTGAGTCAATCAGAGCTGCAGCCTCTGTTCTGCCCACCTTTCCCTTTTGTACCACATCTTTGTACACCTTCTCCTTTCACTCCAGTCTTATGTCCCCCTCATCACGTGATGGGAGTACATGGGGCAAAAGAGTCTGTCCCAAAGCACAAATTCATAGCCACAAAACATGTTGGAGCAAGATGAGGTACTGACTCACCCGGGATCCTGGCTTTCCGTCTAAGCCAGATGCTCCCTGTGTATTTGGTTGGTAGCAGGGTTGGTGGGTATGACACGAAGGACAAGAACAGAGATTAGTATGAGGTACTGATGAACAAATGTAACGCTTCAAACAACATCATACACAGTCACGGGGTTCTGGGATGAATATCACATCGCTACAAATTGTTAGTTTAAAAAAAAGAAACAAAACACGTGACAATAAACACCCCACAGATGATGGCATTTTAATGACATTTCCATTCGACAAATTCTTGTTTAGAAATCAAGATAATGAGGTTTATAAAGCGGGCTTTAAAGTAGTTACTGGTAACATTCACAGACTGCTAATTTCCATATGATACACATTTTCTAAAGAGTGTACTGTTGACAATAAACTTCTTTAGGTTTTGAAAAAAACATAATGGCCGATATTTTAAGAAAGGGCTCATTATAATAATCAATCAAAGTTAGCATTTCAGAGGAGAAGAAAAAGGCTCTAGTTTTTCTTGTTAAAACAGCACTTATGAATGACAACTGCAGAATTTCACCATGCCAAAATGACTGTGGATTTTACATGAACAATTCTCATTGTTTTCTGGGTTTTCTTACTGTGTTCACATTAGTTACCACTAGAGGGACTTCTAGGAACAGGAAAAAGCAGGAAAAAAATTTCACGAGTCCAAACAATAAATAACTGTCACAAACAAAATTGTTCCTCAATTCACTTCAAACAATCATTGCATCAAAGTCTGAAGGGGAGATGCTTTAAAAATATAATGTTATTCTCAGGCAATGCATGCCTTTTTTTTTTTTTTTTTTACCTTGAACTCCAAGCTATGCATAGTGTATGATTAAAATATGACATTTTCAATGCTTGTTTCAAGAATAAGCACAATTACTTCTTTGAATATGTCTTTTGTATCTCAAAACTCAAATACTGATTTATAGTCCTTTAAAAATATTGATTAAACCAAGGAGTATTTAAGAAAGACGATACACTAGCCCTATAAATTCTCTTGGCAAGGTTGAAGAACTATGTTCCCATTTTATGCTTCAGATATAGTTAATAATAAAAAATGGAAGAAAAAATCTATTCCAGCTGCAAACTCTACCAATAACGCTATACTATATATACTAGGATGTTTTTGGTTTTTTATTTTACAATTTCTTCTGTATAGTTCTATTATGAGTCAGACTGTAATTGCAAAATGCATCTTTAGTTAGCAATGATTAAAATTTTTAAAAAATCTGTGTGGTGCTTAATGCTAACATATGTAGAGCCTTGACTAAATATTGCATAGAAATTATCACTAGCTCTAAGTATGAAATTAGGGCAAACTTTAATGAAATCAGATTGAGGGTTTAATAAAACAGAAACCCAAACTTCCTTTTGCCTTTTGATACTTTGTTCAGAGTCACCATTGTCATAACATTTAAAAACAAATAGGGAGATGGTAAAATTTTGTACTGATAGTATAACATTATATTTGTTTGGAATGTGAATTAATGACTCACATATATTATAGAGGTATTGTGCCTCTAGTCCATGGTCTAATTGGTGTGATTTAACCTATACTCTAATACAAGGTTTATATCATTCACTCATAAACGAGTACATATTGAGCATCTACTATGTGCCTGATCTATGTAAGGCACTGGCTATTGAGTAGAATACTTTAGAACTTAAAGTACCAACATTTTTTAATATGTTAAAATATGTGTATAAACTATTTTCTACCAATTTTATGTCTTATTTTAATAACGTAATTTATAATGTTCTTTACTTTTATCTGCATTCACTGAATAGTCAGCATGCTAAAACCTTGAAACTAAAACCTCATATTTAACAATCATTTTTAAAAATCTCTTTTTAGTTATAGGAAGAAGACCGGCATAAAGTGCATACAAGATGAAAATTCCCTTTTCACTAAAAATAAAAATCTCAAAAATCTCAAAAATCTCAAAAAATAAAAAACAAAAATCTCGAAACTACTGCAAAATACTTCTTCCGTCCTGTCCACTGTTGCCAAAAGAACCAGGTAAGAGGCCATTTTCAAAACAAACAACACAAAACATTTAGCCCATGATAGGATTGATTAATGTAAGGAGCCACAGCACTGACCTCACGCCATCAGCAATGGCCAATTGCATACCTGCCACCCAACAGAGGGCTACAATTTTTGGTATCAAAAGAGAAAAAAAACTGAGGGAGGATTCTGAACTGCACTAAATTATTAAAACATGTGGGAGAAATTAGGACATAAGCAGCACAATGCTTTTTTTTAAGGGCAAGGTGATGGGAGAAGAATCATCCATGTTTGAAGAGGAAGGTTGGCATGTATGTAATTGAATGACAGAACACTTAGAGCATCACTTGTCACGGGGTCTTCCTCTGACACAAGAGCAGGCATCAAACAAAACTGGGCTGAGCTCTGCTCTAATAGAATATGTTTTCCAGTCACAGAAATCTCACATGTAAGATAGTCACCGAGTAAACCAGAGTTGTTACTTAGGGTAGAAAGAAAAGTCTGAGATTTGCACTGAAATGGAAAGTTTTCTTTACTTACTGGAAGACCAAGGGGTCCTCTGTCACCCTTTTGACCTGGTTCACCCTTCAATCCTTTAACACCATTTAACCCTGGTTCACCCTAAATGCAAAAGCAAATGCCAATTTTGGTTGCTATCATGGGTGTTTCAACTGCGAAAGAAGAGAGCCAGTCTCTGAAATGGTTGCAGATTCCAGTTCTAGGTAACAGCAGAGTCGGGCTAGACTTGTCTTGCATCCATTCAAAATTCATTTCAGACATTTAAAAAAAATTAATAAACCGAAATTGACAAATAATATTCTAGGAAGCAAAACTCCTGAGCAAGTGTACTCTTTACAACTGAAATGCATATGACTGAGTTCCACAGTTTTCAGTTCTATATCAGAGAAACTGGTGTTATGCTACCTTGTTCTCACCAAACAAATCAAAGACAGAGTGGAGGATGCTGAAGGAGGTTCAGTAGGAAAAACCCACTCTGCTGGAATGAAAAACTGGAATATGCAGGACAGTGTTATATACAGATATTTTAAGCCTTTAAGCATTTTGCCCTGGGGAATGAGCTAGAAATGTAGCAGCTGATGTTTGAAGTAGTGCCATTTAGTGAGTCCTCATTCACTGACATTGCCAAGTCAGATCCCTACATGGATTAATCCACAGAATAGACAACAAATAGCTAACCCCAGAAGAGAATATGAAGACCACAGTGCTTAAATGTAATTTTACTAACTG
Source organism: Neomonachus schauinslandi (assembly GCF_002201575.2). Lineage (NCBI taxonomy): Eukaryota > Metazoa > Chordata > Mammalia > Carnivora > Phocidae > Neomonachus > Neomonachus schauinslandi. The sequence continues at coordinate 114,332,335 of NC_058404.1, read as the reverse complement.
TATTTCTATCCAATGTTAAAATAAAGAAGGATAGAATTTAACCTCAGGTGACATTACAAAAGTCAAGGTAAGTGAGAAATTCTCTTGACTCTGATATTTAAAAACCTAAGAATACAGTACAACTATTTTCTATCAGAAGCAACATGTTAGGAGTAAGAGTTCTGACCTGTCCACTTTTCAACTTTTAAGTAAAGGCATTAATTTCATCACAAAAGTCTGGAAAGATTCGTGAAAGGAAGATGCAGTCTCAAATGCCCTATAGAGTCTCGCTGGGTAGGAGTGGGAGCGGGGAGAGAGTGTGCTTCCGTGGCAGGAGGAATTACTAACCTCGGCAGTATTTTCCCCATTTGTCTGACTGAGGGAAGTCAGTGTGATGTTTGTTAAACACAGAGTCCAGGGCCCCACTTAGCGTTGAACTTCCAAAGGGGTCACAACGTAATGAACACATTGGCATGACCTGGTGGGTTCTGGGGGTTCTGAAGGCAGGATGTTTGCTGTGCTGCCACTATAGGAAGTCCAAATGTGCTGTGGTGGGTGAAGTGTGATCCTGGGAATGTCCCAGAGCTAAAGTCAATGTGAGGCTAAGGCCAAGGCTCAAGAGTCAGCTTTAGTTAACTGGTCTCAACTTGAGATTGATGGCTTTGCCTGTGTGTGGACTTTCCACTAGAGGTCTTGTGATGATGAATAGGCAGGGCTGCCTTGGTAGGTCATGAAATTCTGTGGTGAGGAATCATACAGTGACACAAGTGGGCATTAACTGAGAAGGTGAATTTATAAACAATCAAATGTAGTGGCAGAAAGACCAAATTCTAACTCTGGACCTAAGTTCCAGTCCCAGATCAGTCATTTAATTAGCAGTGTAACTCAGGGCAAATAATCTAAATTTCATGGGCCTATAGTTTATCATCTGTAAAATCAAGGAATGAGCACAGGTAACCTATAAGGTCTTTTCAACTTTATAATTTTCTGAAATCTATGATTTAAGTGGTGCCTTGAAATCCAAGGAGAAGCCTAGAGTAGGAACTACTGATTTAGTCCAGAGTGGGGAAAAGAGACCCAGAGAGGTTTAGATAACTATCAAGACCACAAAGCTGATAGATGGGCTCTCTCTTCTGACCCCCAGAAAACAATGCCCTTACCTCAAACTATAATCCATACTTCTGAGACATTGTCACACACTGCCCTTACCAGAAGATAGGGTGTTCTATGAAGAGGCATGAACTCTTCCCATTCTTGAGTGAGTCACCTGCCTGACCCCAAAAATGAAACTTAGTTTTCTGGGGTCAGACCAATACTTCTACACTCCTAAAGTTGGGTGGGCCAGGGGAAGCCTAAGCTTTCTCATTTCTAGCTCTTGCATTTATGTGTTCCCCTACCCCTCACCATTTAAACGCACCAACTCTCTCCTGAGGAGCTTTCAAGAGTGCTTGAAGCTTCTCTCATGCATTTTTCCCCTTGAATTCTTAAATTCAGAACAAAGCATAAAAATCACAAGATGCTAACAACTGACATTTATTGGGTGTTTATCGACAACTGCACCAGATATTTTGCTTAAGTATCTTATAAATATACCTCATTAAATTATCACAACACTAGGAGGTAAGTTGCCTAGTTGAGTAAGCAAAGGATCAGAGCAGGTAAATAGTCTGCCCAAGGTGACACAGCGTATCAGTGTCAAAGCTGAGATTAGAACATAGGTACTCATTACATACGCTCTCTAGAAAAAGGAACCTTTCTTTCAGGGCTCATTTTAATCTTCCAAAATGTCCTCTTGGTCTACACAAAAGCAGAGAACAGGTGCAAACCATCTTTACAACATAAACTGCACTAATTCTGACAAGGAGGGGTATTCTCTATTGTTTTCTTGTTAATCCAGAGTATAAAATACATGTAAGTGATGTAATCTTCTCTTCACTAGAGCACACCTGATCCACCCCACCCCATTCTAGACCAGTGATCTCTGGGGGAGTAGAAAATTAAGATGTTGGATAGTCAAAGCATTTAGATGCAGTACTGTTACATGACAAACAAGGAGTATCAGTAACATCTGAATCTGCAACTAACGATACATAATAAGAAAGAGCATCTGGACTAGTCTGAGAATCTCATCAGATTCACTTCTAAATTGTTGATTTTGAGTATATTATGATTAATAACTTAAGAAACTTACATAGTGTCATGGAAAAAGGCAAAATGAGGAATAATTCATCTCCAGGTGATATCACTTAAATTTGTTGTAAGTCATTCTGTGTTGTGAGATTTAAACATCTGGATACTTAAAGGCTTAAAGATTATCAACATTACTTGACAGATAAATAAGACAGGACAGACATGCCTCCGTCATGCTTCTCCATGATTAACAAGGAAACAGAAATCAAATAATCAAGGGATTTTTTTTGGATTACCTTTGGTCCAGGAAGTCCATGGGGTCCCTGAAAATGAAAAACACAGATTTTAATTAAGAATTGATTCACTATTTCCTAGCAGAAGTGATTATCGTAGAGCATAACCAAAGAGATGTATAACACGAATCCTCCTGTTTGAGCTATAGCTAGGAGCAAGTCAGTGGATGCTATCACCTAGTGAAAGTTCCTTTTAGCTCTTGGATTGTTCTGTAATTGGAAATTCACTAACAGCAATTCTTTCTGCTAAATACCTGTGAGAGGGAGGGAGAAATCTGCCAGGGTTATGTGGAAGAAAAAAATTTTTTTTAAGTACTGTGACTACACTACCCCTATTTCTCAAATCCACATTTTTATAAAATCTAGGTGGAAAATGTGAAACATGTTATGAGTTTATATGGAATAGAGGTAGGTCTTAAAATACAGAAATTTGCCAAAGAAAAGTTCCAAACTTTAAGTATGGGTGAAGAGGAGACCTTTTACATTATTGAGTCCTCTAGACCCAAGAGGAATCTAAAGGAAGAAGGAAATGAGGAGATGACAGTCAAGTTTGGAGCCCTGTTGCAATTTAATTAATTAAATTAATTTAATTTAAGACTAAGGAAAGTATTTTAATACAGGAGCACTAAGCATTAGTAAGCATTATTAGTTAGAATGCATTTGTTCTTACAAAGATGAATTCTTCAAGGCTCTCGTAATAGCTGTTTACCAGTGGAAAGAAGTTATAATGCATACATGAATCAGGGTTTTTCCCCTGTATTTTGTGGAAAATCTAACTATAGATAGAGACTAATTTCCAACCTAGATTAGCTTAAGATTATTATGGATTGTTTTAAACTTTTCAAGTGATTTAAATGAACTCTTTGGAGAGAGGAGTATTTAAATACCCAACAGCGAAATCATACAACAGTACGAAAAAGTTTTTTACCAAACAATATACAGATAGTTGTTACATATGTCTATATTGGAATAATATTTTCCCTTTAGGTAAGTGGCGGATAAGCATTTTCAGGAAATGGCTGTTACTTTATCAAGTAGTCTTATTTCAGTAATGGTGTAACATCCCTTTAAAGTGATTGATTTTATATGAACAGGATATAGCATTTTAAAATTTAATTTTCTAACTTAAAGTGGAGGGAGTATAAAAAAAAGCCCAAAGTATGCCATTTATTTAATTCTTAATGAATTGTTTAGTTTTAAGAAAATAAGTTTAATTATAACTTTTTTGTGGTATGAAATAGAAATGGCAGTTAGTAAGAAATAGATGATTGGGTCTACGGCTATGCTTTGTGGCTTAGATCATTTCAGTGACACTCTTTCGTAGAGCACAATAGGAGGAAAGAGTGACCCATGGTTTATTTAATCTGTATGATTGAAGACATGGGGTTTACTGAGACACCTTAGAGATGAATGTGACCTTAGAGGCTACCTAACTTGTCTGAGTCCTGCCCCAGTCAAAGGCATTTGAAGCACTCCGCCTTCTATGTTCTAGCTTTAACACTAGTGCCATTGGGTGGACATTTTAAGAATTACACCGGTTTAATGGCTGCCTTCAGCACCTGACATGAGTTCTATGAGAGCATGGCCATTGACTCTATTGGTCACTGAGGTATACTTGTAGTAAACACTGGATCCACCAGAGTACCATAAAGATGAAAAGAAAAAGAAGCAACAAGATATGTCATCTGTGGAAGTGAGCTTCAATTTTTACCATATTATTTTATAAGTGTTCCTATCAAACATCTCATTAAAGGATTTCAATCAAAGTTGGTTAGACACATTCATTAATGGCTACAATTATTAATCTTGTTATGCTACTAATGGCCTAAACAATGGTTGGTTAAGATGATTTTTTGATGTTCATACTGTAGGTTGGAGTAAAGCTTGTTAAATCTACCTTCAAGTCTCCTATCACAAAACTACTCTATCTCTTTTCAAGAGATGCGTTTGGGGGACTGAAAGACAACACTATAATAAAGTCAGTGTATCTCAAAGCACCTTGTATTTTCTGTCCATTCCAGAGAGTAGCACAAAATACAAACTGGCTGTTTTGAGGGATTGTGTTGTTGTTGTTTTCTAGTAGCATGCTTGTAAATAAATGATTACATTTTGTAGAGAAGAAAGGCTTACCATGGGGCCTGGTGGGCCATGGGGGCCTGGTGGGCCTGGTGGGCCTATGATCTGTATGTCCAAAACATAAACAAGGATTTGGTTACTTGATTTAGATAAGGCAGTTTGGCTTGAATCTTATGCTGGCGTTCTGCTAAGGCCATTAATAGCTGCAGTGGAAGAATACTAGAAGAAGTGATGCATTTGATTCTTTACCTTTAGAAATTCCTTCATGAGAATTAAAAAAAAAAAAACCACTTAAAAAAATACAGTTGTCTTACAAAAACCAGAATAAATTTAAAGTACATTAAAAGAGAAGAGAGCAACTGATTACCAAGAAATGCTATAATGCCACAACCACTATTAAACTCTCAAATTATTTCACTGAGTAGCAACAGGGCTCTGGAGAAAAAAAAAAGTATGTTCTGTACTCACAAAGCTCTACCCAAAAGCATTATGGGAAAACCATTGATTTTCTCCTTACGATTAAAGAGTCCCCTAAAAAACTGCTTTTAACTCAGACCTCTGAGACAATTTGTCTCTCATTGTACAAGGCCGACAGACATATTCTCTACAGTTTGACAAACTAAGAGGTTCACGGTCTTTCTACTGTTGATAAGCCATCTGGCACAGGTCGAACTGGGTAAATAAAAGGTCTGTTTCAGAGTTCTTTAGGAACCATGGGAGTTCAGCTGCCATGGACTTACAGAAGGACCCTGAGGACCTGGCAATCCGGAGTCTCCTTTTTCTCCTTTCATTCCATTGGCACCCTACAAATAACCAGTAAGAGTTGAGATGGTAAAGTTGTTCCCAAAGTGTAAGACCCATCATTCTTTTGAAATTTTTATAACATTATACACATGATATATAAAAGGATTTATCCCCTTGCATTTTAATCTCAAACAGCAAGCTTCTCCAAATCTCTAGGATTGTGGGTGATATGTGAAATAAAATATAAAGTAAATAAAAACTAGGGTAGGCTTGATTGGTTAAACTTATACATTGTTAAATATATCAGATTATAAATGTTCTATTTCTTATGATGGTGCTCACTTTAAATAGCAAAGGTCAGTCTTTTAACTTAGTTTTCATTGACATTTATTTACACACTTCCTGGCTTTAAAATAGATCTAGGGCAGTGTAGTTTTCTACATTTTTTTCTATTTTTCCTTCCAAATTCTCAGTAGAAATTATGGGGTAAAACCATAAAAACACCATTCCATTCACACAAAGAGAACACTTTTCAAGAGTAACTTGTTTTTAAATTGTTATATATTTTTTAGTTTGTTAATTTTTTTATTATTATAGTTTATTTAAAAATGACCAGCTACCACCATTCTATGCATACCAAATTAAAGTGATCAACTATATTTATTTTACTATCTTCTGATGAAAATAATTCAGGAAAACATGAAGGTTTATTTTATAATTCATTTGGTTAGATGCTTTAAAACTTGTTTTAGTGGCCCAGTTGGAGTCATTTACCAACAATACCTCAAATATTTAAAAATAAAAATATTACATTTTTATGTAATATTAACCACTAGATGAGACTGCAGCTAGTCATATAACTCTTTTTTGATTATTTAATTTATCTTAATATGAACACAACCTAAAAAGTATAAACATACCGGTAATCCAGGAAGTCCAATTCCTCCTTTTTCACCTGGCATACCTGGGTCCCCCACGTCTCCCTTTGAGCCTTTAAGTCCCTACAAATGATATGGTTTGCATGTAAGAATCATACTGACCCTTGATAATAACATCCTAGGGAAAACAGAATTCCAGATCAATTTTGTCAGTGGGTGGTCCTATACTGAGATGATTCTGATTTTTACTATTAGGTAGAGTTATTTCTTATAGCAACCTTCCACATTGAATCAATACTATTTCCTCATGTAATGAGAGGGGTTAAGTTCTACTACTTAGGTCATTTAAGTATGAAAATCATGAATTTAGGTGTTAACATAGTTTCTCCTGATTCTATATTTTTACCTGGAAGATAATTCGATACCACTGGTCCTGAAAACCATTTAAGGGATTAAATTCTCAGCAGGACAATATACATTTTGAACCAGGACTAACGTTATAATAACAAAGGTTCCAATAAATTTCTCCCATCTCTATCCATACTTCCCTACCCCTCTTAAAAGCAGGCAGAAGTTCCAGTCACCATCAGTTTCAATGGTTCAATAGAGAGAAAGGTAAATAATGTCGGCGCCAATCATTAGGTGCCTAGTCATTAGGCACCAGTGCTCAATTAAGTTTAGAAACACTTCAACTTTTCCACAGTGTTATTTTATTCTCACGACATCCCTGTGAGGTGATCCATGAGGTTATTTTAATTCGTTTACAGTGAGAAAACAGATGTATTTTTTGAGTGCTAGCAAATCTGAATTTTGTAATAATAAGAATACTGAAGTTAATTTATATTGTTAAGCACTTTCATCCAAGGGGCTTCACTAACCTACGACCAGATGGCCCATTCTTGAGCAGGGATGATCATAGTTTTGATAGTCAGGGGCCCCTGGCTGCACAAACCTGTTCATCTTTCCATACTACAAACTACTTAAGGACAGGAACACGTCTTTTCTTTACTTTTACCTATAGCACTTAGTTCAGAATCACTCGCTAGGTGGGTGGGTGGGTAGGTATCTGAATGGGCAGATGGATCTTACTGGTTAATCAGCTCCTGGTTGGTTTTAGGAAGCTAGTGATGGAGAGCAGCAGGGTGGCCAACCTCTGCTATTAGACTTAATAGCAGAAGAAGACCTTGTGAAGCTTATAGAAAAAAAAATCCAGCTATTGTATATGTAGGGACCATGTAGTATGTTACTCTGCATGTCAGATTAATTATTTTTAATGACTAACATTGGGAAAGGAATACAACTAGCTTTTCTTTGTATTCTCTTTGAGAGAGAGAGAGAGAAAGAGAGAGAGAGAGCATGAGTGGCAGAGGTACCGGGGGAGGGAGAGAGAATCCCAAGCAGACTCCCAAGCTGAGTGTAGAGCCCAATGCAGGGCTCTATCTTAGGACCCTTAGATTATGACCTGAGCTGAAACCAAGAGTTGGACGTTTAACCAACTGTGCCACCCAGGTGCCCTAATACAACCAGATTTTTAAATTCTAATGTGATTTCTGATTAATAATAGCAAATCATCTAAAGTCTCTTAATTTTTTAATTATCACATTTATTTAATGTGACATTATAGGATTTCAACATTCAACTCTGATACTAAAATAACTCTTAAACCTAATTTCTTTTTTTTTATTTTATTATGTTATGTTAATCACCATACAGTACATCATCAGTCTTAATTTCTTATCTAATACTGTCTCCTAGGGAGCATATTTTGCCAACTATATGAAGAATCCTTTTGATTTCTTATGATCTTTTTTTTTAAGACTTTATTTATTTATTTAACAGAGAGAGACACAGTGAGAGAAGGAACACAAGCAGGGGGAGTGGGAGAGGGAGAAGCAGGCTTCCCGCGGAGCAGGGAGCCCGATGAGGGGCTCGATCCAGGACCCTGGGATCATGACCCAAGCCAAAGGCAGACGCTTAACGACTGAGCCACCCAGGCGCCCCTGATCTTCTTGATTTTAGCCATTTCTTGAGTAAATAATGGAAGCCCAGAAAACATCAAATATCTTGAAGCTAACCATTGTGTTTTGACTCTGAATTCCCCATAGTGTCCACATTCTCCTAGTCAGATTCTTTTTGGGCAGAGGTAAACCACAACTTCTAGGCCAAATCCAGCCCAGGGATTATTTTTGCACAGCCTGAATCTTTGAAAAAAATTTTAAGGGGTGTTCAGATAAAAAACAAACATGACAAAGACCCTATGTGACCTGCAAAGCCTAAAACATTTACTATCTGGTCCTTTATAGAAAAAGTTGGCCAACCTCTGTTTTAAGGGAAACCTTTGGAGATACTGCCATATTCTGTGAAGGTACGAATACCCAACTTGTTTCTGTTTTTTTCCAATGATCTTGAAATTTAGGTGTAATCTTTATTTGGGAAAAAATATTGTCAAAATAATGTATGTAAGCAATATCTAATTTTGTGGAAACTTTGAGTGATTTTAATCTTGAATGATTTGTATTCACTGACAAAAATTAGCCTATTCTTACTAAATTGGTAATGATCTTATAAGTCTAATAAAAATTTACTGAAGTGTCACTGGTAGATTGATAAGGAGTATTAAGACAAAACTAAAATGTCATTACCGCTTATATGTTTCTGCAAAGAAAACTAATGTCTAATTTAAAACCAATTGCTTTTTAGAGTTAATGTAATCTCTACAACAGATGGTGAAAAAAGAGAGAGGATATCATATATCAACACTCATGTCTTTTTGGCTCCAAATCTATAATAAAAGTGGTGATCAATTATGATGCTTTAAATGATAGTATATATCTTTGAAAATTACCTGCTCTCCATCAACTCCTGGCATTCCTGGAGATCCTGGTTCTCCCTGTTAATATAAAAAGTGATGGCTTGCCTCCATTTATCATTGGTAAATAAAAGTCATGTTAGCTGGTGACAGTACAATTTGACTTTCGGCAAATGCATCATAACCCAGGAACAGTTCGTTACATCATACACATATCAAAACTAAGTGAAATAACATTTTCTTGAAGATTATATATAACAATACTTATAAGTAGCTAAGATCCAATGTTTTTATTTTTTGCCCCAAGTGAGATGTAGGCTAAAGGAAAAAATGGTGAAAGAAAAACTGATAGAGATTATTTGGTGGCTGACCATATTCTATAAAAACAACCTATATGCCTTAGTTAATTTTTTTCTCCTTAAAAAATCTGTATGATTTCTCTTCATTTTCCAACTTGAGAAAAAAGCAAAAACATGACAGTTGACCTAAGAACAGAATGCAAAGCCCCATAAGTTTACAATATTTTAACTGATACCATTTGAACAATGGATAGAGGTTCATGATTGTGAATGTGTATTTCCAGATAGAATCAATCAGATAATATCTTTTTAAAAAAATTTTTTATTGTTATGTTAATCACCATACATTACATCATTAGTTTTTGATGTAGTGTTCCATGATTCATTGTTTGTGTATAACACCCAGTGCTCCATGCAATATGTGCCCTCTTTAATACCCATCACCAGGCTGACCCATTCCCCCACCCCCCTCCCCTCTAGAACCCTCAGTTTGTTTTTCAGAGTCTGCCTCTCATGGTTCGTCTCCCCCTCCAATTTCCCCCCCTTCATTCTTCCCCTCCTGCTATCTTTTTTTTTTCCTTAACATATATTGCATTATTTGTTTCAGAGGTACAGATCTATGATTCAACAGTCTTGCACAATTCACAGCGCTCACCATAGCACATACCCTCCCCAATGTCTATCACCCAGCCACCCCATCCCTCCCACCCCACCCCCCCACTCCAGCAACCCTCAGTTTGTTTCCTGAGATTAAGAATTCCTCATATTAGTGAGGTCATATGATACATGTCTTTCTCTGATAGAATCAATCAGATAATATCTTAATCCACATAAAATTACTTTTGGATCAATTCAATTACCTATACTATGCTAGGTATGAATTAAAGTTTACTATTCATATGATTTATTAGAAATCTCGACAAACCCAAAGTCTATGTATTTATTTTTTCTTAACTGAAGATGTCCCATTAAAAACAAATGTAAACAATGTGCTAGATATTTATTCAAACAACAAATGCCCAGTCACTTTTCATTTGGAAAGGTGCTGAACAAACAAATTCTTTGAAAGGTAAAATATTATTTTAGATCAATGCATCACTTTTGTAGATCTCATTATATTGAAATTGTTAGATCATTTCCCCGGTAAAAACTGTAAGAGCTATCAGCCACAGCAGGAAATTTGAGCTTTCCAATGTTTAAAGAAAGCCTGACAAACAAATGCAAAAAAAAAAAAAAACCAAACAACAACAAAAAACCACAAACGAAAAAAAGGAAAAAAAGGAAAAGTTTTTCCTTACTCCTGATTTCCGGTTCTTTGTGGTAGCAGCAAAGTTTATTTTGTCACGAACAAGTCTGCTGAGGTTGGATGCACCTGGCTAAGACCTCATTTCACTCAGTCTGAATACTTGTCAGCACTCTGGGTCCAATAATGATTGTTTTGCTAAGCTTTTACCTTCAAAATGTGACCCGTGAGTGTTTAAAAGAAAACGTAACTCATGACTTATGAATTTATCTTTCACTCATCAAATGTAGTTTACAGAGTTACTTGATGTGTAAGAAGTCAACTGATCCTGGTTTGATAAAGGAAAGAGAAACACTGATGGAATAGTTCCCATTCAATCTGAGGTTGTAAGTCCCTGGTGCAAATGGGTTCTATATTTGACTTGGGCTGCATTTGCTGATTCTTAGCCATAGGCACATCGCCCCTCAATTATCCCAACCTTCCCAAGGAGAGATCATGGAAAGCTTGAAAGACTGTATCAGTCAGTCCAAGAGCTCAATTATGAGATCATTGTGCCTTGTGTGGGGTGGGGCAGAGTGGTCGCATAGTAGGAAGGCTGGCAGGGGTGCGAGGTAAGGGAGTCTGACTGATCCCCTCCCACAACCCACTTGTCATGACATTCATTTGGCCAGCGTCCTCCTATCTCAGTTTCAGCCCAAAAGCCATCCTTGATTCCCAAGACTGAGAGTAGCCTTCCCATATGCACATCCATAGCATGTATTCTTCATCAAAGAAGTGCCTTTACTTGCCTATCAAAAGGGTAATCTTTTTGTCTCTTTAGGAAAAGGGATGGGTACCCTTTGGAATTCTGTAGATCCTTTGGGCTTTAAAGAAGGGTAAAGTCCTAGTAGCTCTTGAGGTGTGTTTAGCACTGAGGCCAATTTTGGTTCTGGAGACTTACTCAAGTGAGGAGAAGAACAAGGAACTTAGATCCTAGTTGACTCTACACAGATGAAAAAGGAATCTGCAGATTTCCTTCTTGGTTGTCTAATCCAGCTCACCAAGATATTAGAGAGTAGGGATCCAGGCTGACATGCTTACCAGGAACAAATAACTGGAGCATTTTTGTGTTACATTTCTTAGGGACCAGAATATGATAGAGAAATAGAAAGTTAAAAAACCCCAAACCTTACATTTATGTTTTACATGAGATCTGTTTGAAATTAGGCTCCATGTTCTAAATATATCTTACATGAGTAAGGACCTCAGCAATATTTTACTTTATACTCCTTTTTATAATAGAAAAAGAACTTTCTATGTGCTAGCTTTCTGTTTTTAAGTATCTTGAAAGAGAAGGGTACAAAAGCTGGTGTGTGTGTGTGTGTGTGTGTGTGTGTGTATGACAGACTTAGCAAATAAACTGCCTTAAAAGGCACCAACAAAAGATGAATTTCAAAACTACTTGAATCTCCAACAGAACTCCAATGATTAAAGTCATATTTCAACAAACATAGCTCAGTTCTGAAAAACTAGAGACACTGGCCATGCGTTAATTGCTCAAATGTGGTTAAACAACTAAGTTTAAGTTTGGAAGGATAAAGCTAACACCACTAATAAATTTGAAATATAATCAAGTAATTCTAGTTTTCTGCTATTCATAGGTGCTATGTTTCATTAGATAAGATTTAAATGGCAGAATGTCTGAATAAATATAATAGGATCTGTTATAAAAAATGACTCAAAAATGATCCCTCCAATCATCATCTGTGAATACATCATGTTAAAGCTTCTTTTGTTCTTTTTATTACAAATGAATTGAAGGGAAAAATCTTTTTCAGTGTTAGAGTAAATTTTCCTTCAATCCTCCTCTATAGAAATATTTTCCTTTTTTCATACACTACATTGGTGGTTCTTTTACCTTTATAATTTCTGTAAGATTTGTTTTTCCCTTGTTTAATATTCTGTTTTTCTCAGTGTCCTCCCTCTAAATTTAATGTTACTCTTATTTCTCTCCCTTCTTTTCTAATTTTCCTTTTTTTTCTTCAATCCTGCTTCCTTCAGCCCAGACCTCAATGTCTATTCTTAGCTGCCTTAAGCAATATTGTGATCTCAGCTCCTTCAGCATTTTGTAAGAATGATTTTTCAAAGATACATATATTTAAGGTGGGATTCTCTATACCATATATGGTAAATGGAAACAAGTAAAATAAAGAATAACCTTTGGCCCTTGTAGTCCTTGAGGTCCAGGTGGTCCAGGGGGACCCTAAATCAAGAAAAGACAAAGTTATAAAAAGTAGCAAGTATATGTATTGCAATTTATGCTTTAAATAGTAAGTACACTATATACTTCCCTTATTTCTGTCATAATCAAACATCCCCCAATATTAATTTGCAATGAGGACAAATTTAACCAGCTATGGAATTATAAAAATGACTTACTTATATGCAAAAATATCAATACATTTAGGTAAAATAACACTGAAGATGCTTTTGAGTTTATTCTATAAGATAATGCAAAATTGCTGCTGTGTCCCACATTCATCTCCTTGGGATGAGTTAGCTTACTAATATTACCTGTGTTTCTAGACACCTGGCCTCCCCCCCACACACAAAGGATTTGATTTCTCAAACACTAAGGAACACAGCTATATTATTATAAGGCCAAAGGTTTTAAGAAAAGTAACAATAACTTTTTTTTGGTCTTTTTCACTAAGCAAACAAATGGTTTAATTGGGGTAAATGTTATAAAAGGATATAAGGAAGCATAAAACTAAATATCAGACAAAAACAAGTGCTACATTAGTACCATTATGACTGGCATGCATCAACACCAAATACGAAGTCACAGACCACAGAAATCATGCAATGGGAGTTACCGTGACAGTTAGGGTGGTAATCCTCTGTTGGGAAAATGTATTGACAAAGACAGAATTACCTATTTTGTGTGCTAAAGTACAATAATACATTTCTGAAAAAATCAATTTTTGAATATGTTCTGGAAAGTGTGATGTCTTATAAGGGACTGACAAGATACTGAAAACATATCCTATCTTTAAATGAATATAGTATAGTTGTAAAGATTTTGGGGGGAGCAGGGGTCAGAATGCCATTCATCACCTGATAAGATTGTTTTTTAAACTATTTTTAGATTTTTCTTTAAAAAATCTATGTGTAAAGAAAAAAGAAAATGTCAAAATTTTAATTCACCTGATTAAAAAAATTTATGTAGTAAAATGGTGTACCATAGAGCTTTGTTGGCATGACTGTGCACTGAGAAATTGCTATTCACAAAAGTTTCATTCTAGAGCAGTTCAATTAGAGAAAACAAATATCCAATTGTATGTATAAGCAATATTATTTTTCTTTTTTAGACTTTAGCTTATTTGTTGCATTATAATTAGCTTTTTTGGGTGCCATGGCTAAAGAGAGGAGTTGACATGGAATTCATCCAATTTCTTAGTGAAAATTACTAAGTATGAATTTCCACAACATTTCATCCTTAATCCATGAATCATTTCTGCATTAATATTTTCTAGTCTAAGTCTTGTGCTAAAAGTTCTTTTTGTGTTGTGTGTGTGAGAGAGAGAGAGAAGACGTGTGACCAGAGGGGCGGAGGGAGGGGTCGGTGAGGAAGGGCATAGGGAGAGGGAGAAGGAGAGAGAGAATCTCAAGGAGGCTCCACACCCAGCATGGAGCCCCAGGTGGGTCTCGATCTCACCACCCTGAGATCATGACCTGAGCTGAAATCAAGAGTTGGTTGTTCAACCAACTGATCCACCCAGGCACCACTCGTGCTAAAAGTTCTGTAGGGCCCATAACCCCCTGATGTGGTCACAGAGGGAGCACATTTTCCATCAGCGACTCTGGTCACAGAAAAACGTTACCCAGTTACTCGTAAAGTTGTGAATATTGTTCTAAAACCATCCTTTTGTTTTCCACTCCTCCATTCCAATTTCTGATTCAGGTTGCTGCTGTTGTTTATTATCGTTGTTGTAAAAAATAATCTTAATATTACCAATCTTGCTTCAAATACTTGGGTCTCTAGTGACATGGTGTCATCATTCCTTAGAAAACAATATATTTATGCATGTGTACAAATGGTTAAAGTTTGTATTCTATGATAAAATCAGTCGTGGTCATTACAGCTTCATGGAAAACACAGTAGGGAAAAAAAAACACCACCAGTTCTTCTAAGACAAAAGGAAAAGTGGTCACAAATTGGGGGCAAAAAATTTTTTTTAATTTTAAAATTAAAAAAAAAATCAAGGTCCAGATTTTTATACTATCATATTTGTGTAACATAAGGCCCCACTTACTTTATTCTTAAGGGATTCACCTAGAGCAGGAGTCAGATTTATGGTTATGAGAAAGCTACTTCTTTGCTCCTATAAGTAGGTGAGTCATTTTAAAAAAGGCTATTAGAATATTATAGAGTAGAAATAATTTCTTTATCACTGCCTTCCAATTATATATTATATTTTTAACTACAAAGCAGAATCATAAAACCTTAGAAAGGGAAGGGACTTTACAATTTGAACTCTCTGACATTTTCCAAATGTATCATATTTGAATTCATTTTCCACCTGGACACAAAACTAGTTTGTCTTTTTTTAAAATGTAAGGATAACAACATGTTTTATAATGAGTTGCCTAATAAAGGCATATTATTAATGGTAACTGTACTATCTAACAGATGGAGTTTATGTCATCTTGTTAAATAACTACATTTTGTGAGACCTAAGTTACATAGGGTAGGTTTCATCCAGCTAATAATAAAAAAACAAATGACAAACTAAGCTTAACTTCTAAACAACATAGTTTTTACCACCATCCTGAAGCACCCATGTGCAGACACACAGACACATCCTAAAGATGTTGACTCACTCTGGATGTCTAAGTTAAACCTATGTGAACTCAGCAGTGTTTTCTCTCGAACTCCAGGATTGATGGGAAAACCAGAATTTTTGGTAGTGATGGAGAAAGACACCTTGTTCTCTATGAGGCACGATGTGAAATGGGAGGCATGAACTGGAGCAATTATAAACAGGTTGAAGCCTTACAGGCTGTTTTGTGATTTATTTATTCCCTGAGATGCTTATGTGAATTTCTTTAGAATTAAAAGTTATTTTTCTTTCGTTTCTCAAATGATGCAAGCTGAAAATCACCCATATTTACACTAGACAATAGGTTTAAGTTAGATGGTATTGAACGTTTTTAAAAACTTGAGTTAGGAAATAGAAAGGTTTTACTGCTAATTTTGGAAACTTAAAAATCAAAATAAATGGCTTATGGCAGATGTTTATGTAAATAACAATTTTCAATAGAGGCAATGGTCAAATTTTATATTTCTAATGTGATGTTTTTATAATTGTAATATACACCTATTTACCTAATTATTCTAGATTTTGGGGGGCAGATTTATTTTTAGAGGAGGAGATCATAAAATGAAATCTGTGGAGCACCTGGGTAGCTCAGCTGGTTGAACGACTGACTCTTGATTTTGGCTCAGGTCATGAGATTGAGCCCTGAGTCAGGGCTCCACGCTCAGTGGGGAGTCTGCTTGAGATTCTCTCTCTCCCTCTTCTTGTGCCCCACCCCGCTTGTGCTCTCTCTCTCTCTCTCTGAAATAAATAAATAAAATCTTTAAAACAAAATGAAATCGGTAAAATGGTGAATATCCATCACTGGTTAAGAATAGAAGAAAAAATGTCTACTACCTCTTTGCAGGCTAATGGCTTAATTAATTTTATTAGGGGGTCCTTGTTCCAGTAGAGTACTATATCAGGAAAACAAATAGTTTTAAAAAAATGACTATAAGCTATTTACGAGCATAACACATAGTTGCCCTAACATCCCTATTAAAACAATAAATCTTTAGGTTGAGAAACATGAACTAGTTGACTATGATGGATATTGATTGGTTTACTGTCATATAGAACTTGAGGTGGAAGAAGAAACTGAGCACATACACCATTTCATATCAAGACCTAGGTGTTAATTTTTTTAAAAAGTATAGTGCGTTTACGCATATTAGCCAAGAGTGTTCAGGAACTCCTGAAAAATGACCCTAAGCATTTTTCCATATCCATATTTTATGGACTCTTATAAAAAATCTATTCCAAAACATCTTTACTTTATAAATAAGATCAATGAAGTATAGATACAATAAGTGATTTCCCGAAAATGACTCAGCTAGTTAATAGCAAAGGGGAGATGAAAACAGATTTTTGGTTTTAGGTTTTAGCTTGCTTCATGCCTGGCTCTGTTTAAGCAAAGGTTACTTTAAAAGACACAATTTTTCCAAAAATGGCCATAGCCTATAATATCAGAGCATTTCTTGGAAACTAAGAGAATGTACACCTTTTAAAAGTAGTAGTATGAGTTATAGTGTCACTGAAAGAAGTTGAAGGGAAATTTACAACATTGCTAATAAATTAAGTTAAAAAATATGTCCCTATATTTTGTAAGTAAAAGCTTTGAAAACACAGTAGGTATATCAAAACTTTTTATTCTCTTCTTCTCTTTTCTTCTACATGCAGTTATCAATTTGTGGGAAAAAAAGGAACAATTTAGAAATCTGGTTCTAGAACTTGACAATAGCCTAGAGGCTACTGCTTAAGTCTTATCCACTTGCATTGAGCACTATTTCAAGCTGTTGACTGAACATGCTGACCAAGCAACATATCTCCAAGCAGTAAGTATGCTTCCCTTTGTATTTTACCAGAAGAAAAAAAATGAAATGAAAAGAAAAATAGGCTGAGGGGCCGCTGGGTGGCTCAGGTGGTTGAACGTCTGACTCTTGATTTTGGCTCAGCTCATGATCTCAGGGTGGTGAGATGGAGTCCTGCATTGGGCTCTGCCTCAGCATGGCATCTGCTTGTCCCTCTCCCTTAGCTCCCCTAATCCCTACCCCCATGATCTCTTGCTCTCTCTCAAATAAATAAAATCTTTTTTAAAAAAAAGAAAAGAAAAATAGGCTGAGCTGAAGGCAGATGCAAAAACTATTTAATAGAGGCTTTACTAGTTAAAAATGGTAGTTGTAGCAAAGGACCCATAGAAATGTAGATCTATCACATTAGATACTAGGAGTGAAATCATAAAGATGGGGGAAATAATTCAATCAAGTACAAAATGGCAAATATTTAAAATTAATGTGGCTTTCAAGCAAAGAAATGGATTGTACATATACACTAAGTGTACTCACTCATTAATCAGTAACCATTTGTTCAATATTTACATGCCCAGACCTGTGCCAGGTATATTGGAGGATATAAAATAAGCATGAGACATATTTCTGTCACCAAGAAACTTACAGTCTGGTAAGAGGCAGGACTAAAATAAATTATGTGATTTGAGAACAATTAAAGGTTAAGCTACTGGGGACCTGACTGCTAATGTTTGAAAGGATCAAAAGGAAGAATCATTTAGGTGGCAGCAGTACATTGTTGGATGGGATTTAGATGGATAAGAGAAAGGGAAGAAGAATGGGATAAACCAGGCAAAAAAAAAGGGTGATTTTTATGGATATGGTAAATATGCCCACTCTTGGGGAAAATTTGTGTTTCAGAGAAATGGAAAATTCCATACAGGAAAGGCAGGATTATAGAGCTTTGAAAGTCAGATGAAGGTCAGGCTTGATAGAGTAGGTAAGGGGGTCATTGAGGTTTCTGAGCAGATTAGATCCATTGAAAAAGAGATAGTTTAGGAAAATTAGTCTTAGAGTGATATGCAGAATGGGTTAGAAAGGGCAGGGAGGCACTAGGGCTAGGAGAGTTGGTCAAGGGCCTGTTGCAGTGTTAGCCCTGAAACAAATAGGATGTGGACCAAGTTGGGAATGCAGAGAATGAGATAACCTTAGGAGACACTTTGAGAAAGGAAATAGCAGCATGTGGTGAGATGTAAAGAATGAAGGACTAACAATAGTTGAAAATGACTCTAAAGTTTCTATTTCAAGAAAGTCAAAGAATTTTAGTATCACTAACAGACAATGATTAGTTTAAAAAGGGAATCATTTGATTGGTGGGAAAAGTGACCAATATAATTGTGTCTGTTGGTAGGAATTGATAAGGCAATGGTGCATTCCTAGTGGAAATATTCTTAGATAGCTGGAGGTACCCGCAGCTTAGACCCAGAGGTGAAAGATTTGGAAGCTACAGCCCAGAAGAACACAGAGGGAGTGACTGAACCAAGAAAAGATCAGAGATTTGAGTATACCAAAAATTAGGGGATGACAGAGAAATTGGAAATACTAACATAGAATGGATCTATCAAAGCAGAAAACTAGAAGAAATGAGAGTAGAGGATTAGAAAAACCAGAAAGAAAAAGTTTCAAAAGGAAGGTGGTTTAGTAGAAATGTCACAGAAAATCAAGGGTGAGAAGTACAATGGGCTTGACTTAGAGGTCATTAATGGCCTTTATAAGAGAAGTTTCAACAGAATGTTGATACAGGCTACAATGGAGGAGTCCAAGCATGAAAGGATGAACAAAAAGCAAAGGTGATGGAGACAAGCCACATGGTCTATGGATTTTTACTCTATAGGTATTTCTCTATGGTAATACATTATATTATGAATGGTAATAGTAATAAGAAATACCTACAGAGGACTTAGTATGTGCCAGGCACTGCTCTAAGTGTATTATATGTATTTAGCTCTTTATTTCTCATAACAACTCTTGAGACAGGTACTACTACTATCCCCATTTTATAGGTGAGGACACTGAGGCACAGAGAAGTTAAATAACTTGCCCTCAGTCATGCACTTAGTAAGCAAGAGATTTGCACCCAGGCAACTCTGATTCTAGAGCCACAGGGCTCTTAATTGCTTTGCGAGGCTTCCTTTTGAAGCAAGGAGACAAAAATTGGCAAAATGAGCACAAGGTTTAAACCAGATAACACTAAAGCATATCTGAAGGCAGAAGGGAAAGAAAAGGAAAGACTGAAAAATGCTATGAAATAAAGAGCATACACTGGGGCATGGAGAAGGGGATGGGCTCAGGAAGAGGGTGTGCTTGGAATAGTGGAGCCCTCTGGGATCCTGGGGCATGGGGCATGGGAGCTTATATTTACACATATTACATGGGTGTTCATTAGTGTCTCTGTGTCAGGGGAGGGGGCAGTCACTTGCCTGCAAGGCTTCATGGAGGTTGCCATTGTAGTCTATGATCTCGGTGGCTCCCTGATCTCCCTTTTGACCAGGTGGACCCTGTGAAGAAAACCAACCAAGGGAAAATCATTGAAGTTAAGCTAGGCTGTACAAGGGACTGTGGCAAAAACAAAAATAGCAACATGCAGCTCTCTCTGATCTATTCCGTTGTATGGCCCAACAGCACTTCAGAGTAATCACGTTCAAATTTTGTCCTTATTGCAAAGGAGACAGCGGTTTTAACTTCCTATAGATAGTAGATTAAAGATACGAAATCTGATTTTTTTAAAAAAGAGATGATTCAATTTCTGAAGCTGTTTTCTGAAAATTATAAAATGTAGGCTAATCTGATTTGACTTGCAATGTTTTGTTGGCTTTAACAACAAAATTAAAGCAACCCCTAATCTCTTTCTATACTTCTACATCTCATTGATTGTTTCCTCATTCTTTAAGAAGATAGAACAATGTTCTGTAGGAAATGCTTGGCTTTCTCAGTAGGAACAGAATTCCATTAAAATTAAAGCAAAATAGGGTACAGATATAAGATGTCTACCCTAGACAATAGCTCTGCCACTGAATTTCCATTAGTCATGTCCTAATTTCCTGCCTATCTTTAAAAAAGGCTTTGAAAATATGGGCTATTGATTTCTTTATAATTGGACTTAACTGAAAAATGGAAAATTCTATTAGCCCATAATTCTATGGGCTTGTTATTGCTCAGTTAGCAGAGGGAAAGTAGATAGAAAGAGTTCTTTAGACCTTCTTCTTGTGGAGCTTATTTTATGTGTTAGACTCTACATACTCATTGCACCTGGTGACCAAAATAAAAAATAAGAAAAACAGGGGAAGCAGCAGAAATAATCAGTAGTCTACCTCCAGTGCTGTTGTTGGGTAATATTAGTCCAGGTGCCATGTGAAAAGCCACGTGGACACATGAGTCAAATCTGGGCTTGTAGGGGCCAAAAGCTTAGATGAGAAGTGTACTCACCCTTGGTCCCAGGGCTCCAGAGTCCCCTTTCTCTCCATGATCACCCTTTCCCCAGTGAAAATAGAAAAAACTGAATTAGTAGTGGGGCCAATGGTCCAGAAATTTCTCAAATCTAAGGATGTATTTAATACCATGCAGCAGCACCTTTTTATGAACTTCTGACATGGAAGTAACAACTAGAAGAACAAAAACCACTGACATAGAAAATACTTTTTAAAGATGCACCGTAAATTCCCCTTCAGATGACAGAGTATCTTGGAACAACAATATATACAGTAACTTTCTTACTAGAGATTTTCAAAAGCAAAGCAAGTGGTTTCTATGATACCCAAAGTAAGCTTTTATCTCTCAGACTGAGCCATGTTCTTGTTTTTATATGAAGAGATTTGGGGCAAAGGGAAAAAGAGCCGATCAATTGGGTTGTCTGTTTTCTGAGAAAAAAAAAGATGTGTCGATAACCTGGACAGGGAAGGAATGGAGAGCTCAGTCTTGGGAGGTTTAGAAGGGAAAGGTCATCAGTGAGGCCTCTCTTTGATGATGATGAAGATCTAAGGAAAAGTCTATAGGTATAGGCCTTTTAACACTCAGAAGGTGCTGAAGTGGACAGCAGCTAGTTAGAGCAGGTTGGCAGGGCTGAAGGTCAGGGGTAGGGCAAAGCCAGCTTTGTTTTTCAAATGCAGGATGAAAAATCTCTAAAGTTCCATTCATGGTGTTATGACCCAGCCTGGAGAGAAACCAGGAATAGTCCATGCACAAACCACACAGGCATCACTCTGAGAACACTCAAAATTCTCCTAAGTCTAAAGAAAAACTTTGGAGTAGAGATATATATGAACCTGTGTCAACTTGAAAGTTTTTTAAGACAGCCTTAAATTTGTAGTGTCCTTTTCCTAGGTGTAATTCAAAGCATTTTACTATATCTTTCTACATATTTCATAAAATGGATATGGACGAATGAAAGTAAGCAGGAAAAAGGTTTTTAATTTTTTTCCACCCACATTATATGAATAACATTGACCATAAAAATTAAATTTGTTATGAATAGAGAATTAATAATTTCTACTCTCTGTTTTCCTCATTTTTTACCCATTTTTTTCATGTTATTAGCTGATAGCATCTTAAATAACATGATTCTGCTAACAGTATAGAGATAATGGCAAATATTATAAAGACCACGATCAAGGAAAGAATTTCAATCAGCGGTGAAATTTTAATGCCATGGAGGGAATCAACTAACTTAAAAGCAAAGTATAATTTGAACATTTATCACAAAGACAGCCAGGAAATAAATGAGATTATACCCTACATAATGTAAATTAAATAAAGTCCTTTTTTTTTCCCCAAGAAGCTATTCTCATGAAACAGGAAATACAACTTCTCTTAAAGAATAGTCGGAAGCACAAGAACACACAAAAATAAACAAGATGAAACAAACCAATTGTTTTGAGATAGTATCACAGGGATGAAAATATTGCAATCCCAGTGTGTGAGAATTTAAAACATGATTCTCTGTGGAAGAGGCAAAAGGCACAGCTCTTGAAGGCCTCATGTGACATTAAAATGGTTACTTGGTTACTGACCTTTGACCCCTTTGGGCCTCTAGTTCCTGATTCACCTTGTTTCCCCTATTATAGGAGAATATGAAGATGGAAAAGAGAAATAACAGAGGAGATAAGAACAGAAAAAAGAAATTAGCAGTGACTCAGAAAAATGAAAAATGGAAACACTTTATTGTAACTGCCTCAATATATGGCTGGACATAATTTTGGCTATTATAATACAAAGCATAAGTAGTTATCACCATATCATTAGCTCATTCTCTGGTCTCGCCACCACCTTCATTCCATTATAATTCTGAAGACTGCCCACCCATCATGGATGGGAAGAGTTCTGTGAATAATCCTCATTAGTCTCAACAGTGTTGGCATAAATTTCTTTTTCATCAAAGAGTAAACCATTTCCTGTGTCTCTAGGATGGGTTATTAGAATAAAGTGTTACCATATTAGTTTACAGGAAGTTTAGAGGAATAAAGACTGAATAGTGAAATAAATCCTTAGCTCTGATATTTTCAGGGTGCTCTACAATTTCAAGTTACCACAGAAACTAACACAATGCATATCAACATTTTTCTCAGTAAGTTTTTTTTTTCTTTTAATTTTATTTTCTTATGTTAGTCAACATACATTTCATCATTAGTTTTTGATGCAGTGTTCCATGATTCATTGTTTGCGTATAACACCCAGTGCTCCATTCAATATGTGCCCTCTTTAATATCCATCACAGGCTAACCCCTTCCCCACCTCCCTCCCCTCTAGAACCCTCAGTTTGTTTCTCAGAGTCCATAGTCTCTCATGGTTCCTCTCCCCCTCCGATTCCCCCCCCTTCATTTTTCCCTTCCTACTATCTTCTTTTTTTTTTTTAACATATAATGTATTATTTGTTTCAGAGGTAAGTTTTAATATACACTGAGTGATAGCATGTTAATATGACAGTACCTCCCTCTTTACATTTGGATGTGTTATTAAATTTGTTTACTGGACAGAACAAACTGGAAAAGTTGAATTGTAAAATTCCTTTTGAAAAGAACCAAACAGTGTGCATTTCAATAAATTGTGATTTTTGCTGTTTGGATACCTGTTGAGGAACTATATTTTAGTTTCGTGTTCTAAAGTAAGTAGGACACATTTCCAAACCAAAGAAAACTATCTTCCAATGCAAGAATAACTGACCTTTGGTCCAGGGGCTCCAGGCTCCCCTCGCTCACCTCTTCCAGGAGGCCCTGCCACCCCACGTTCACCCTGTCACAAAATACAAAACAAGTAAATGGCAATTCCTCCTTCCCCCCAGGCTGGTCCCTGTAGATTAACAAGTGAATTCAATAAAATCAAGGAAGGCGCAGAGTTACCATTTATTTACCAGGTATCCTGCATTGTATTAATCTCAACATGGGTTATCTCATTTAATAATCAAAACAATTTTTCAATGTTTGTATTATCATTCCTATTTTATACACAAGGAAATGGTTTGGTAATGCCTATCTGATACCTATGTTGGTAAATGGAAGACCTTTAAAGGGAATTGATAAGAACCATCATTATATCTCAAGACAGACATGGACACAGTTTTCATTCTGTAGCCACTTTTTAAGATCTGCCAGGGAGAAGCATGGCAAAGTGGCTAAGTGCCAGGTTTTATAATTTGATGATATCCTGGGCTTTAATCCTGGCTCTGTTATTTACCAGTTCCGTGTTTGGGACAAATTAGTTAAGTTCTGAAAACCTCAGTTTTCTCTGTAATGTGAAGAAAAGTATAGTACTGATCTCACGATTTATGAAGGCAAAGTGCTCAGAATGGTGTAAGATACATAGGTGTTATAGCTTTTAATTATATTCATAGCTCTATGAAGTATGAACATGATCACTGCTCTCAAGGAGCTAATGATCTGGTTAGACAGACAAGATCCATATAAATAAAATAGTTAAGAATTAAGGAGTAATTAAGACTAATGGTGAGAGAAGAGGAAATCCCATAGGGTTTTGAATGGTCCAGAATGGCTTGCTGGAGGTGAGATCCGAGTCATGTCCTAAAGGTTGTATTATATAATTATTGTTGTTTATGACTATGCTGTTGATGAGTCCAGCAGCTGCCTAAAACACTTCACATGCGCTATCTTATTTAATCGTTGGGACAAAGGAGAAAGGTGATGGTTCCCAGAGTCTAAAGATGAGGAGACTGAATAAAGCTCAGAGAGGTTAAGGAACTTGGCCAAAATCACAAAGCTTTTAAAGTGGGAGAGCTGTGATGTAAAACTGTGCTCAAACTTCTGTATTTTTTTGCATAATGTTTCTATATGTAAATCTTTGCACATATCTGGTTATTTTATTTTTCTAAAGATTAGACTAATTTTTTAAAAGATTTTATTCATTTATTTGACACAGAGAGCTCATGAGTAGGCAGAGCAGCAGGAAGAGGGAGAGGGAGAAGGAGGCTCCCCACTGAGCAGGGAGCCCAATGCGGGACTCCATCCCAGGACCCTGGGATCACGACCTGAGCCGAAAGCAGATGCTTAACCGACTGAGCCACCCAGGCGCCCCTGGTCATTTTCTTAGGATAAATTCCTAGTTGGGGAATTGCTGGGTCAAAAAGTACAAACATTTGAAAAGCTTGCCAAATTGCTCTCCAGGAAGACAGTGTTGTTTTCCATTCCTAAGCACAGAGTAGAGAGTGTCCGCTTCCTGCCTGATAGGTAGAATTGCAATAATCAAAAAGGTTTGGAATTCAAACTGGTGATGGCATGTTTATGGGTGAGAAAGGCACCCTTCTCACTGAAGGAACTGATTCATCATGGAAAGGAGAATAAAATAGCACTGGATCCATCCTGGGTGATTTGGGGCTCTAAATTCCAAGATCTTTATCTGTATCATGCCCACTTTGGGATGCCTGTGGGGTTTTGCAGGGGAGATGGGATAGATTAGGGCAAGGATTAAAGAAGACTCAGCAGGTTCTTCAGCATGAACTGAAAAGAATGTGAAAATGGAGAGCCTGGGAGAAAGGCAAGGAACTTGTCTGGATAGAAGAAATGGAAGAGATCTTCCAAAAGGGATTTTCCAGGGATTAGAGACGGAAGGGTCTCTGTTGGTGTATGGAATTTTAATTTTTAAAAAATGTACCATATTCGGTCTTTCTTTTAATATTTTACAGAAGAATTCTAAAGTAGTAATTATAAGCTTATTTTAAAGAAAAGCAAAAACCTGAGAAAATCATTTATCTATAGCATATTACAGGAATGGAGCCTATATATGTTTACCTAGAATCACTTTTTGTCACAATGCCCCTAATTAGCTGCTTGTCACCCTATGGAATTATACTATTTATGTGTTTACTTCTATCTCTCCTTCCACCTCTGTCTCACATATACTGGAATGTAAGCTTCAGGAGAGTAGAGAGTTTTTGTTGCACTTACTCTTCATCCTCAAATATTAGAAAAATCTCTGGCAAAAAAAAATGTGCTGAATTAATGAATAAACATTTTACTCAAATATTCTGAATTATTTGTAATAAAACCCCATTTCTTTAGACTGACATAGGTTTCTCTCAGACACTTGATACAGATGCTGAGGAAACAGCAGTACATAAAAACAAATTTTTAGATACCATTATACAACTTCCTTCCTTACAATCTCTCTTCACTGTGTTGGGGATAAAATATGCAGGATTAGTTTATTTTTTAAGTCTGAATTTAGTGGTACAAATCCAGACTTGCCTACACAACTGGAAAAAGGCCACTCTTCGGCTCAGAGAGAATTTTAAATAAACATGACTTTTCCATTATGATACCAAATTCATGTTAAGCAATTCAGCTGAAAATTGCTCATATTGTTAATATAATTGTTAAAATATTGTTAATAAAACAAATTTCCTGTCCCCATCCCTTCTTGTGGAAAGACAAAACAAGTACAGTACATTCTTTACTTTTATTGGGAATTCAGAGCAGTATCTGTTAAAATCAGGCTGGGTTCTTCATGAACAGAAATCAATGTTGATTTTGTGGCTTTACACCTGGATTTTTTTTTGAAACCCCAGAGTAGTTCATTTTTATTTTTTTTAAAGACTTTATTTATTTATTTGAGAGAGAGAGAGACAGAAACAGCAACAGAGATAGTTAGAGCATGAGTGGGGAGGAGAGGGAGAAGCAGGCTTCTCCCTGAGCAGGGAGCCCAACATGGGGCTCGATCCCAGGACCTTCGGATCATGACCTGAGCTGAAGGCAGATGCTTAACCAACTGAGCCACCCAGGCGCTCCAACTCCAGAATAGTTCAAAGATTTTGTTTTTAAGTAATCTCTATACCCAGCATGGGGTTCGAATTCACAACCCTGAGATCAAGAGTCTCATAGTCTGCTGACTGAGCCGGCCAGGTGCCCTGAAACTTCAGGGAAGTTGAAAATCAGTGAACTAAAGAAATGATATTTAGGGATGAACTCCATTCCCTACTACCTGTGTTTCTTCTACTTCCCCCTTTTTAGCAAACAAAATGCCACAAACATTTAAAGATCTAGTTCACACCTGGTTCTCTCTGGCATTGACCAAGTTTCCTATTTCTTTTGCTGATCTATGAGGCTGGCTTCTTTCTTTACCTGGCTCTGAGGCAGCAAGCCTGAATAAATACAACAGTTCTCATATGAACACGGAATCCTCATTATTCTCTTGCTTCCTCTCTCTTTATTCCAGAAAGCACATTTCTTGTGTGAATCTGTTCAGGCTAAAACAGGCATTCCTCATATTTTGTTAATAAGCCTGACAGCTCATTATGTGAAAAAGAAATTGCTTGAGAAAACAGCAATTTTGCATAAATTCTACTGAGTTTCAGTCCCCCTTAGGCCACACATAGTTTCCATTTACTAGGATTAGAGTTATTTTCTCTTGATCAGCAGAAATGAGGACCCCTCTGTCAAAACAGACCATGAACATATTTCCCTAGCTCTTAGAAATCTTCCTGGCTTATTTCTGGTGAATGCAATACACACTGAGGCAAAGACTTCTACAGTTTAAAAATAAAAGAATGTAGTTTGATCTAATTTTGCCCCTTTGATTCATGAGTCTGTCATGAGTAAAGTTCTATCCATACCTTTTTATGTCTTACTGAGTAGATAAAAAGAAAACTATGGGTCCAACTACATCCACAGCAACATAATTTTTTATATGGTGGCATATAGATTTTGCTTTTAGGTCCCTCTCTAGGGTTGCCAAGTGTAAGATCATGACATGGTTTTCATTACAGGATCTTTCTCAGACATTATTCACGATAGATCCTTTTGAGATGAGACACTTAGGAATCTATATGACATCAGTACTTGCCTTTGAAATCTAGGGAGTGAGCAGGGGGCAAGGGGAGGGGGATAATAATAATGTTTGATTTATAAGTATGTCCTAAAATTGGCGATAAGGAGCAGCAGTTAATGAGTTCTATCTCTCCTCATCAGAATTCCCCCACCTTTTCATATGGTCAGGAGGCAAACAGCATCATATCAATTTAGGAACAATTCGGGGAAAACAGGAGCAACTAATATATTTCATTATCCTGTTGTCTTACCTGAGGCTTTCTGGAATTAGCTTCCTATTACTCTATTTAATATGGTTTTCCGTTAGAAGTGTTAGTAGTAGGTGATAGGTGTTTTTGTTCTCTATTAGGCAAAAATATCTGGTCACCTAAACAATAAAGTCACTCCACACTTCTTTCAACACAATGGATTAAAAATATATGACAAAATATTTCAGAAATAAAGGAAGGAAAAAAAACTCCACTAACCTTTGTTCCTGGTAACCCTGGTAAACCTGGTTCTCCTTGAGGACCAATGAAACCTGGTTCTCCCTTTAAAAAGATGGGCATATGAGATTGTTATTCATTTGGCAGTAAATAAGTAAAGTTAAACTGATTTACTTTTACTGGGATTTTACCCCTTTGATTGTATGCAGCTTTCCTGCTAGACCCAGCTACTGAGTATAAAATTAATCAGAATTGGTTTTGGTCAGTGAAAATACTCTGAGCAAAACTTTGGAGAATCTTGAGAGAGTAAAATTGACAAAGAAACCAGACCGATGTCTTTACAAATTTCTTTGTCATCTGTTGTCCTCTATTTCTTATCATTTACCAAATTAAGATCCATTATGTTAGGGTGGATGTGGTACGTGGCCTCTAAGACAGGCCTCAATGATCCCACCTCCTGGGTATTCATGCCCTTGTGTAATTCCCTCTGCTAAAGTGTAGACTGGACTTACTGACTCATATCTAACGAACAGAATATATTGGCAGAAGTAATGGGATATCACTTTGGAGACTAAGTTATAAAAAGACTGTGGCTTCCATCTTGGGGGCCCTTTCTTGTTCTCTCTTACTTGGATCACTTGCTTTGGGGAAAGCAAGCTGCCATGCTCTGAGCAGCTCTATGGGGAGGCCCACATGGTGAGGACCAAGTTCTACCAACAACCATGTGTGTGAGTTTGGGAGCAGATGGTCCACCCCAGTAGAGTCTTCAGATGAAACCACAGTCCTGGCTGACAGTTTGACTGCATCCTCGTGGGAGACACTGAGCCAGAGGCACCCATCTGAGTTGTGCTCAAATTCCTTTTCTTCCAAAACTGTGAGGTATTGGATGTGGTTAGTTTTGGGGGTAATATGGTAGGCAGCAATAGATAACTGATATATAGGTGTGGCCAGGGAAGAGATTCAGGAATGTTCAGCATGAAAGGAGAAATATCTCTCCTTGGTATACCTCCATAACCTCTTCCTCACTACCTGGAGGAAACCCAGTTGTGATATATTAAAATATATATTTGGTCTTGTTCCTGGTTCCTTGAACAGAGCTCCTAAAACCCTTGGAATTTCCTGAGTGATAAAGAGTAATAGGAGTATCTTTGGTTATTCATAACAAACCCCTTTCAAACATACCTGAATTTATGCTAATGAGATGACTTGGTGGGTTCCTAGATAGCTTCAGGAGGGGGGTGTTAAAGTTGGAACTTTCAGTCCTTCTCCTCTCACCATCTTCAGAGAGAGGGACTGGCAATTGAATTCAATCACCAATAGCCAATGATTTAATCAATCATGCTTATGTAATGGAACCTCTATAAAAATCTTTAAACAGTAGGGATTGGAGAGCCTCCAAGTTGATGAACACATCAATGTGCTGGCAGGATGGTAAATCTCAACTCCACGGGGACAGAGGCTCCTGTGCTTGAGACTCTTTTGACCTCACCCTATCTACCTCTTCATCTTAATCTTTTATAATGAACTGTAATAGCATGACATTTCCCTGAGTTTTGTGGGTTATTGTAGCCAATTATCAAACTTGAGTGGGGATGAGGGTGGGTTGGTTGCTAGTACCCTTGAATTTGTAGCCAAGTCAGAAGGGCAGGTAACCAGGGGACCCAGTACTTGTGATTGGGGTCCCTAGACCATCCTTTATATAAAGAGGTTGAAAGTGAGGGCAGCTTTGTGGGACTGAGCCCTTAAAGCCTGTGGAGTCTGATGTTAACCCTAAATAGTTGGTGTCACAATAGGACTGAATTGTAGGACACCCAGTTGGTGTCAGAGGATCAGAGAGTTGGATAACTGGTGTTGGAAAAGACACCACATGTTTGTCAGAAAACACCTGAGACCAGTGTTCATATTTTCTTCAGTATCCATAAAGTTTTATTTTCTTTTTAACAATGTGAGCTCAAATGTAAGAGTCTAACTTCCTGAAATCTATAAAGAAGTTTTAAAGCAAAAAATGTAATGGCTCTGTTCCCAAACTTACTGCTTCCCCCGCCTCCATCTGGATTATTTCTGGAGCAGTTGCTAATGTTATTAATTTATTTGATTTTTTTCTAATGTAGTAATATTTCAACATTTGTTTTTTGATACTTACAGTTGAGCAGGAAGATACAGAGAGGATGTTTTATGAAAAGTGTTTAATGTCATCAAATATTTTGAAACACGTTAGTTTTAAAATATGCCACATAAAACCTTGGGTACTGGGTGGGGAACAAACAGATATCACTACCACAAAATGTATCACATTGATACAGAACTCAAATATATTCAGCTCTAGCTCTGATGCTCATGGTACTGGTTTAAGAAAAAAAAAAAAGGTGGAGGCTAAGTAATGCTTTAGGTTCATTGTTTGTGAATTTTTTGAGACTCTATTCTACCTGTTCCCATATCCTTACACATAATGGAAAGGGCCTCTGAACAAATAATTTTTGGATGATCTCTTAATTGTCTAAAATGAAAATCAACAATATTCGGAGAAATCAGTGATGACCATTCTACATTAAAAAGAGTTTAACTTGTTATTTTAAACAAAAAAATCACATGGAATACATTTATTTACAAGTAAGATATTTCTCCCAGTAAAATTTCATATACAAATTCATAAATATTCTCTGTTCACCCTCAAGAAAAAGTTGTAATAAAGTAAATGTGTATCATTAGTAATGACTTACTGTCATGAAAATCTAATGTTAGTTGATAGGTTGAAAATTTATAGGTAGAAAAGACTCTTGCATATCTTCAAGTAGAAATAAACTGATCTCACTATTTAGCAAAGCAAATAGAACACTATTAAAGCATACTAGTAAAAGAGAAGAAAAAAGAGTAAATGTTGAAAAAATGTATTTCTTATTCAGGTTAGTGTTTAGTTTATACAAAGATGAAGCATGCAGTTTCAAAATTCACAAATAACCAAGTAAGGCTTTGTGATCTCAGTGGTCAGACAAAAGTGATTTTTCTTCCTTTAAAAAAATAGAATATGCATTAAATTTTCCTGAGGAAAGTATAGTAAGTTCCCTTAAATAGAATGTTCAGGGGGGAAATTTTTATTTCCGGATACACAATTAGCAATGCATTTGACAGTCACAATGATTTTAGCATTGCTAATATTGGCTAATTTTAAAGACTTTGAATACAATTAGGTTTACCTTATTTCACTCTAAGAAAGCATCTACCATATTGATGTATTCATTTCTTATCTCAATTTATTCAAGGGGAAATAGCGTACTTAACTTTAAGATCACAATTTTATGTTTATTTAATTCCAGAGCTCTCAACCACTTTGGAGACATTTTCTTAATCCTCTCTATATCTTGGCAGGATGGGGAGGAAATAATCAATGGTCTCTTTTCTATCTCAGGCTTGAAAGCCAATTGTTGAAGTAAATAATGCATAAATATGTCTACTCATAGTCTTGAGCTGGTGGGGTGTTTCTTAACTTCCTAAGCTAATGACAGAGGTTCTCAACCTCTTTCATTTACCCGTATTAGTGTACACAGTAGGAAAAGTTCATTGATATGGTTTCAGATTCCACATTTCATTTAACCTTTAAGAAACTACCATTTGTAGAGTTTGGGTAGTACTGAAGAAGAATATCCACAATCTTATGAAAACGCTATTAAAATAATCTTCCCTTGTCCAATGACATATCTGTGTGAGGCTGTTTTTCTTCATACACTTCAACTAAAACAACAAATTGCAACAGATTGAATGCATAAGCAGATATGACAATCCAGCTACCTTCTGTTAAGCCAGACATTAAAGAGATTTGCCAAAAAAAAAAAAAAAGTATAACAATGCACTGTTCTTGCTAATTTTTTGTTTTGTTTTAGAAAATTCAGTTATATTTCATTAAAAAATGTTAATTAACGCATAATGGTTTTTAAAAAATTCCTCAGTTTTAATTTCTTTTTTTTAAATTTATTTGACAGAGAGAGACACAGTGCGAGAGGGAACACAAGCAGGGGGAGTGGGAGAGGGAGAAGCAGTCTTCCCGCTGAGTAGGGAGCCCGATGCGGGCTCCATCCCAGGACCCTGGGATCATGACCTGAGCCGAAGGCAGACGCTTAACGACTGAGCCACCCAGGTGCCCCTCAGTTTTAATTTCTAATACAGAAACCTCAATAGATATAAGCCTACATAAATGAAAATTCTTTCAATCCTAGTTTTTAAGTGTGTAAAGGAGTTTTGAGACCAAAATTTTTGAGAACTCTTGGTACAAAAGTACAGAATTGAGTTAAAGCCTGGCTTTGCAAACTGGAATCCTGAGGTGCCCAATAACCGAAGATTCTACTGTTTTTAAAGGGTGGCTTAGTCAAGAGTTATAAGATAATGCAAGCAAAACACTTAATGTTGTCTTTAGAATAAAGTGAACAATAACTTTGTTATTATTGTTGCCCTTGTCTTACAGTCTCAAAAATGTTAGCTATCATCATTATTATTGTGCTTAGTAATAGTATTACAACATCTCTGCAACTAATTGGTGATATACAAGGTGACTTTTTGATTCTCTACGATCTATATGGGGCTATTCGC
The DNA here is from genome assembly GCF_002201575.2 of Neomonachus schauinslandi. NCBI lineage: Eukaryota > Metazoa > Chordata > Mammalia > Carnivora > Phocidae > Neomonachus > Neomonachus schauinslandi. Next base: position 114,299,925 of record NC_058404.1, on the reverse strand, counting down.
AATACCTCTCCAACTTCTTCCAAGAAGTAACCCTAAATTTTCTCATGTGAATATATCATCATTTCATGAGACAATATCCAGCTGTCAGAGACTATAGGACTACAAAAGCAGAAGTGTATAAGGTAGAGAAGTGACAGATGTACTAAGAATGAGTTTTCTTCCTGTAAGGAAGGAAAAGGAGAAAATGGTCATACCTACTGAATTTCTCTAAGTAAATCTAATCCTTTAAAAAAAATCTTGCCTCTTTGATTAAAACCTCAATAGATATAAGTTGATTATATTATATATATATGAATATATATATTACATATAAATTGATTAAAAGTTCTAACCTCCTAAAATGTCTAGGAGAAAAGCCATGACAACCTATGGTTTTGTGGTGAAAAAAATAAGCAATTGGTTATTCTACCGTAGTCACAATTCTAGTTAATCAGGATAGAGGAAGGAGGCTGATTTAGGAGAAGGTAGGGGAAAGCAGCTGAAATATAATCTAAACACAAAACACTCTTGGGAAAAAAATCTTTGGAGAAAATCAGGTTATATAAGTTTTCAGGGTAAAGAGCAGGAGAACTATTTTTATTGGACTATATAATAATCCTCAGAACTGTTTTTATACATCTAGTCTGATTTAATCAACGGGAAATAAGATTGCTAAATTGGAAATTATTCACACATATTTGTCTGAGCACACAAGGTAGGGTAGAGAGACAATAGAGGAAGTTGGAACAACAGTGCAATTAAACCCTTACACTACTTTTAATGAAGGGGCAACTAAATTTAGAGTTTTAAAAATTTTATAAGACAATTACTTGAATTCGAAAATCCAAATTATAATTTCTATGAGCCGTTTCAGGAATTACATGCAAACATAAGGCAGAGATCCTTTGAAAAGGGAAGATGCTAACTGCCATAATCAGGGAAACATGTATTTACACAGGTAAACAGCAATTAAAATAGCTCCACCATTGAAGTGAAAACAATAAAATATGACATTTTCTGAAACAATATTAATCTTTTCAGTTTATGATGTATTAATGCTTTTTTTTTTAAATGACAACAAAAAATATCTAAGAAAAATAGGGGAAAGGCAGAGCTTTAAACATTGGTTTGTCATGAACACCAGGGCCCCAATGAATAGCATGAAAATGAGTTGAGAAGATCATTACTTCAGAGCCACTTTAATCTGTTCTCTCAAGTTTCATATATGTATTTATTTTCTCTCATTTCATAAATACATTTAAATTTGCCTCCATCTCTCTCTAGTCAATCACCATCTCTAGTGAGATGGCATTTTAGGTTTTTACTTTTGTTCCTATTGAGAACAAGATTACAAAGCCAACTGGGATTCCATTCCTATTGGTGCTGCTGATCCTGTATGGAAGGGAATCAAAAGAGTGAAGGCAACCAACTGACAGATCTTAAAATGTCATTGTAAAGTTGGTGCTCAAATACAGGGAAAGAGAAAAGTAAAAATTAGAGAGAGAAGGAGAAGAAGGAATCGTGGAGGAATGTAGGGACAGAGCAGGGAGAAGACAGGAGAGAAAGAAGAATGGAGAGGAACAAGCATCTTAAAATTTTCTGTTCCTCTACCATGACCATAACTATTAAATCCAGGTTTAATCAGTTACTTTTGTCGTCGTGTTTTCATGGGTCCTGGAAACATCCAACTACATCTATGCCTGAGACAGACACAGGAAAATAAAACAATATAATACCTAACTCTTAAAAGAAATACAGAGCTCTGATTTAACCAAAGCCTGGAGATAAAATATATACAGCACTATTGATCAGAACCACTTAACACATTCCAAAATTTTAACTGCTTAAACACAGTTAATTGCTGGCACAATATTCTGCTCCCCAAGCCACATGCTAGCCAGTGATTAAATGGTTGTCAGAGAAATGGAAAGCCTTGTCTGTGCTATTGTAATATGGCACTAATGCAGCATTGAATTCCAAAATGAAGAAAAATTTGGTTTAATTTTCTGCTCTTGTCTTGGATGTTGCATCTGATTTCTTCCTAGGTTGTTTCATGAGTTTTGTCCTTTGTTTATTCTTTAATTAATTAGCTCACCACCAATGAATTCAAAAATCAAGGCTCTTAGCATAATACCCTCTAGTTCCATCCACATCGTTGCAAATGGCAAGATTTCTTTTTTTGATGGCTGCATAATATTCCATTGGATATATATACACCACGTAACATAATAAAAAAAAATCAAGTCTCAATACCAAAACTGTAACATGTTTCCCTGTGTTAAGCTGGTAGGAAAAAAATCAATAATAGAGTAGCTGTGGTTTAGGCAACCAGACTGGGATTTGGGTTGGGCAGAAGAAATGCTATTTATTCAGCCCATAGCACAGTGTAGGCCTCGAAGTACATTGCTGGGAGCCGCTGCAACGCAGCGAGCAGTCCCATCTGAAAATCTGACACAAGTTGCTAATTTGAATGAAAGTTTTAATTAAGCAGCCAGGGCACATAAAGATGCAGAACCAAGTCTACAGAGAATAGCTCTAGCTGAGATCAAAGAGGTATCTTCCCATGACCAACTTTGGAGGGCCTAATGGTCTCACATTGACCTTTCCAACTGTAGCTAACCATTTCAGCAGCCACAACTTTGATCTTGCAGTATGAAGCTCAAGGAAGATAAGTCACAATAGCTAGTAAGTACTATATTTGAACAATTATCCTGAATTTGCACCAAAAATTTTCCTTGCTGATTAGAGTGTTAATATTAGATCTCTCTTCTCCTCTCTCTTTCTATCCACCTAGCTTTCTTTCATACATTGGCAATGTATGCATAAATAAGAAAATTAAGCTATAGGTAGGTGGGATCTATTCACTCTATAAGATTTAAAAAGATACAAAAAAGATAAGATTTTTGACTGAAGCCACTTTTACTTAACTCATTTGTTGTTACTTTTAAAAACTTTCAATAGCTGGGGCGCTCGGGTGGCTCAGCCATTAAGCGTCTGCCTTCGGCTCAGGTCATGATCCCAGGGTCCTGGGATCAAGCCCTACATCTGGCTCCCTGCTCCGTGGGAAGCCTGCTTCTTCCTCTCCCACTTCCCCCTGCTTGTGTTCCCTCTCTTGCTGTCTCTCTCTCTGTCAAATAAATAAATAAAATCTTTAAAAACAAACAAACAAAAAAACTTTAAATAACCTAATGGGGCGACTGGGTGGCTCAGTCAGTTGGGCGGCTGCCTTGGGCTCGGGTCATGATCCCGGGGTCCTGGGATCGAGCCCCACATTGGGCTCCCTGCTCAGCGGGAAGCCTGCTTCTCCCTCTGCCTGCCACTTCCCCTGCTTGTGCTCTCTCTCTCTGTCAAATAAATAAATAAAATATTTTTTAAAAAATAAATAAATAGCTTAATGAGATAGCTTATAAATTCTGTGTATTCTGACAACCGCCCCCACACACAAAACAAAACACCCTAAGACAAAACAAAATACCCCAAAACAATGCAAACAATTACTTTCTTTAACAAAAGAGGGCAACAAAAACTGGCCTTCTATATTAAAACAAGGCAAAGGAAAGGTAGAAAATTCCCTAAGAATATGATCTTTCTGAAATCTAACAATAACCGTCAAAGGTCTCATTAAGTTTTAGAATTCCATAATAAAATCTGGACTGATTTTCCTTCAAGCCCACATTTAATACATAGCAAGAAAGTATTTGAGACCACCTTCCTTTATCTTCTAAATGGCTATTGGGACAGTCTACTGAATACTCTTCTATCAAATTTACATAAAGGTGAGAATTTCACATAGGTGAGAAGAGTCAACAAATACATAGAGGGGATTATTGGTCAAGGTAAGAAAGGAAGAGATGGCTTCATTCACACAGAAATGGCTCCCCGGGTATTTCCCTATAAACTTCCAGAGCTTACCATCTGTTAAGTGGAATGGTGGCCAGAAAGTCCTAACTGATTAGCTCTTGCCCACAGAAAAATCTCTGGTTTTTCATTTATTACCATTTGTTTTATTTTTATGTCATTATCAATTAAAGCAGTAGAAGATATTATTTTTTTAACCTGTCTAAAAAAATCCTCTAACATACCAGCTTAACCCAAGTCATGTTTTCCATGATATTTATTACTCCCAAGCAGATCCAATTTTCATTGCCCAAAAATAGTACAATAGGCCTTGAAAAATATGTGCTGATTTGCCTGGGTGCTAAAGCATCACCAATAATTTTGATTAATGTGTCTTGACACTGAATGCATTAGCCATACAATATTCTCCTTGCTTAAAGGCTAATTAGAATTCAAGTCAGCATGATACCTGCTTCTGAGGATTACAGCAAGAACATTTGTTGTAATAAGAGCGTCCAGGCAGCTAGTTTTTGTAATGATTGATTTGTAAAATTATTGAGGGGAAAAAAAAAAAAGAATGAGAAAGTAGAGTCTGTCCCAAAAACAGTATTTCCCTTAAGGATAAAATTTGAGTATAAATTAAAACATCTTGGTGATATGATGAAAATGAACTGCAATAGTAGGTTTATTTAAAACTCAGAAACATACCTTTCTGCTTTTTTTTTTTTTCTTAACAGGATTACATCACGAAAACACATTCAGTATATTTATTGGAGGTTTCATTATGGCTGCTAAAAAATCTCTGATTTCTGGTTGCATGAGTTTCCTAATTGTATTCTTAAACTACTCAGCTGCTCAGACACACTCTGTGCAGGAAGGAAATAATTATAAGTAACAATAACACAATCTTATCCTTTTAACCAGTATTTCTTCCTTTTCTTTTTTCTTTTAGGAATACATTTCACATCCTATGTTACTTCCAAAAACTTTCCCCTCTCACTTTTAAAATGTGACTTGATGTTTCTGAGGAAGGAACCTCATCTCCAATGGATTTAGATGGTAAATTTCTATTAGATTATTAAACACTGTAATTAATCCTAAGAATGCCAACATAAATGTTCCTGCCACCTGTAAAGCTTAGCCTTTATATGATTTGGTGGCAATGATGATTTCATATAATGAGGTATAAAGAACCAGTTACTGTCTCATACCCTCCCAATCCTCAAATTCTTAATCTGAATGTCAAATTTTCACTAATGTGGAAGCCAGAAGAAATCTATCAAGTTTGAGGGAAAATACTTAAAAATTTTTTTTGCCACCTAAAAGCTTTTTTTTCATTTGATGTAATTTTTACTGTATTATGTTTCCCTATGCTATTAATTTTACTGTGTTATATAAATTTTTTCCAATCTACTTTCTGAATATGATGAGATAAACTGGTGGTCTCTGTTGAAAGGAGAAAAGCACGCATTGAAAATCCATATTTGTAAAAAATGTCTTGGTCCAGGTAACACTATGACTGGGGCCTAGAAAATTTTCCTCATTACATGTTCAGTTTCTCTTGTGAACAGTGTAGGAAGGAGAATTTTGACAGTACCATGTCTTATGCACAGATGGTTCCTTCATCCTTTGTTCCTGGAATATATTTGAGTTATAGGAAAAGGGGAATAGTGTGATGTTCAAGAGAAAGTAGGTTTCTTACTGCTCTTAAAGGTAACATTCATCTATCACAGCAGAGGAGTTTTCAGAATTTACCTCTATTAACCTATAGAATGTAAATGGCTTTACGTTCTCCAGGTTAAAATTACTCACATGAGGAAAGACTATATTGAACATGTACATAACCAATGCAATATTCTGAGCTGCTCTAAGAGAAAGAAAGAGTAATAGTTAAAATTTATATAGGATTTACTATATGCTTGGCAATATTTTAGGAGCTGCACATATATTAATTCACTTAATATACACAACTCTCTGAGTTATGTACAGTGATGATTCTCATTTTATAAGGAAACCAGAGGACAGGGAGATTATTGTAACTTGCCCAATGTCATGATACAGCTTCATTACTGGTGAGGGGTTGAACCAGGACCCGCACACTGGTGGTCTGGTTCTAAAGTCAGGTCTCTTGATCACTGCTCTATACTGCTTCATTACTAGGGTAATATAATCATAAAAGGGGTAAGTAACATATTTACATATTTCAAAATAAGTGTGGAGAGAAAAAATTTTTTAAATAGGAACTTCAGATCTTACCCTTTTATGTGATATCAGAAAAGCTAGTTACAGTAAGTTTTACCCATGAAAAACATATATGAAGGCTTGTTTATAAAAATCATTTTCTGAGCTCAAATCTTATTCCAGAAGATCAATGTCTACATGGTACATTGTGCATAATTTAATTTTCCCAGCTGAACATCTTGACACTATATGAACCATGAATGCATGAAACAGGAATTCCAAATGTCTTCCACATGGTGAGAGAACTTTCCAATACTTGTGCAGGAAGCTTAAGAGTAGTTTGAAATTAAGGTATGCCTGTTCTTGGTGACTTTTTTAATGTATGCCCAAGGTATCAGCACTTTTCTCTGAGTGGGACTCTGAGGTGATAGATAGATGAGTCTGCTGTCTGTATTTAGGCACTTTGCTCATTTCCTAAGAGCTGTGTGGAAGGCATTTGGGTGCTCATTAAGTTCCCCACCATTCCCTGAGAGCAACAGGTGGTGAATCAAAGCTTCGCTGGTATGTCATGGCTGGTTTCCTCAATGTCTTGTAAAATAACGGATGGCATTTGCATGCTCTCTGTAGTACCAGCAGATAAGAAGGGGATGAATAGCAACAGGAAGTATTTCCAAAGCATGAACTATCACACAAGTTCTTGCTACCACACGTTCTAAATCCATACATGTGGTTTCATCTTTTAAATATTGTTACTCATTCAAACTATGAAATCACAATTAACTATCCTGTGGCTAGCAACTGAGTAGAAGCAAGGTATATTGAAGGAATAAAGAACAGCTCAAGTTAATGAAGCTATATCGTAAGATTATAAACTTGTAACTCTACATTTATAAATATCCAATGCCTGCTAATGACTATGTGTTCTGAAATAGTCTCCTTCACAAGATGACTTCTGTATTCTGAGCACCTACTACATTATAAAGAACATTGCTCATATCCTGAACTAGAGTGAGAAGACAAAGCTAATTAAACCAAAAACAGAGTCTGTGATTTAAATAAAATACTGGGTAATTCCCCAACAGCACTTGCTAATTGCACAGAAAAGGATCTCTAGTGAAAGATAAAAGGTTTTCTCAATTGATAGCTTCTTATCACAACAATCACAGTCAAGGTTTAAAAAACAAAGGAAAATATCAGCTATATGACTTTGACAAAATACATCTGGCAATGTCCTAGGACCCTTGGAATAAAAGCGTTTACTGGAGGTGACAAATCACCAACACTCTTCCCAATTTGAAAAAGTTCAAAATAGGTCATAAAGTTCAAAAGGTCACATATGACTAGGGAAAGGCCATGGGATATTTTTCATGGTGGGAGACATAAAATGAATGAGAGGTAATGAAAACAAATTGAGTAATTCAAATTGGGTTTTGTTTGTTTCGGAGGGAAAAACCCCAACACCTTCACCGTGACCTTACATGATCTTTCTCACCAAGACAGTGCCTCATACTCAGGAGAAGGGACAAGCGCATTTCAATGAAGCGCTGAGGTTCCTGGCACACTAAGCCAGGCATTGGAAGCACAGCCCTGCTAACTTAGGAGTAAATGCTGCAGGAAACCCTCCCCCAGCCCTTCCCAAATGTCCCTCCTTTCCAATGCCTTCCCCCTTATTTACAATGCAACAGTGTTCTTTTTAACTCATGTTGAGTATAATTTTCTTAAATTTGTTTAAACATCTATGATCTCCCAATCATTTGTAAAAGGCTCTTTTTTTTTAAAAAAAGATTTTATTTATTTATTTGAGAGAGAGAGAACACCTGAGAGGGGATAGGGTCAGAGGACGAAGCAGACTCCCTGCCGAGCAGGAAGCCCAATGCGGGACTTGATCCCAGGACTCCAGGATCATGACCTGAGCCGAAGGCAGTCGCTTAACCAACTGAGCCACCCAGGCGCCCCTATTTGTAAAAGGCTCTTTTTTTTTAATGTGTGGGAATTACTAAGGAACTGCCATAAATTAACTCTACAATATGAAATCACATATTTAATTATTTTGCTAAATATCAAGTGATAAGGAAAAGACTTGGCCCTTTAGTATGCTTTGTCATACAGTGTACTTTTTCACTGTGGAAGCCAAAGACAAAATATATTAAAAGGACATATCCGAATGTCCATGATACTAATCTGGAAACATCAAACAAAAAGCAGAAATTTCTGACTGCCAGCCTGAAAAACACAGTTTTCATGTCTGTTACTTATACCAAATAAAGTCATAAAATATATAATACCGTACGATGTCTGGGGAACTCAATAATTTAACATGTTTATTTCTAAAGCCATATTATTTCATGTACCATACTTCAAACACAACCTTCATCTAACAGTATACATAACCCTCACACTGAAACTAGGATTATTCATTTTAGAATGGTCTAATGCACACTAAAGATGGATTCAAAATCTATGAGAACAATGTAAGGAAAAATACACTGGCGTTATGTTACTCTATCAAACTGTTTTAGAATTTAAAAAAAACCACTTTAAAGCTTTTAAGCTTTAGAAAGCAGATTTTAAAGGAGTCAACACTGCTAAGGCAGTAGAACTTTAAGCCTTGTCAGTTGCCATGTGAAAAATTTTCAGCAATTAAAAAAAAAAATGTATGTTTCTTGACATTTTTAGATGGTTTTAAAACATGTAAAACAATGTTTTCAAACTAAGCTTTAAGCAATTATTTCAAAAGAGACACACAAAGTTTATGGAAATAGTATATGGGTCAGAATAGTCATCTGATTTGTCCTTTGCAGTGAGAGTTACTGATAGGAAGTGGAAGCAGAAGATATTTTAGAGCGATTGTTACAACAAATGAATTGCAAAAACAGCTGCCTAAATAGTTTGATTTATGGGGATGTTAAGACTCTGATTCCAGTCGGAATCTGACAGGATGTTAAGAATAAAATTAAAACGTGAAAGTGGACATTCTAGACTTTAAAGAATTCCTATGTGGCACTTACATTTTTTCAAGTGGCATAGTAGGTTCTAATAGTAGAATATACAGTCCAGATAGCAATGGCAAACGTCAGCAATACCTGTGCCTAGTTTTCAATTTAAAAATGCCAATGCGGGCCTCAAACCCATGACCCTGAGATCAAGACCTGAGCTGAGATCAAGAGTCGGATGCCCAACCGACTGAGCCACCCAGGCGCCCCTCGATTTAAAGAATTTAATTGACTGAGATGGTTGGAGAGTATTTAAAGAGCAGCATTATATTTTTAGTTTTCATTTTTACCTATTTTCCTTTGATTTCTGTGACTTTCACAATTACAGTTCTATGAAGCTGAGACTGTCAGTGCAGTATTTACCTTTATCCCCGGAAGTCCAGGAAGCCCAGGAAGCCCTGGTTCACCCTACATAGGAAAATCACATAGCATTATAGAACAATAGTCACTCAGTCATAGTATCTGGAGAAAAACATGGCAAATGTTCCTAACTGAATACTTGCTATATATATATGTATATATACATATACATGTTTATTTCATATACATATACATATATATATACACACACATATATAAATACTGTCTAGTTTTAAGAACTTTGGTGAGATTATACAATTCAGTCAACTCTTGATTCAGGGATTGGTTGACCATTTTGCAGATTTTTCAGGGTTTTCTCTCTTCCTGCCATCTCACTGCTCATTAGCAACTCGACCAGAAGGCAAGCAAGAGAAGTAAAAGGAAAAGGAACTCCTACTTTTTATTATTCCCTGGTAAGTGATTTCTTGCGGAAGCTGAAGCTCTTTGCTGAAATGAGGATTATGTATGCATTTGAATAATGCATCCTATTCCCGGGCTCTCTTACCTCAGATAATCAAGAGTTGGCTGTGTGAACAGATGGTCACATCAAAACAATATACATTAAAAGTCTTGCTCACTTAAAAGTATAGTAAGATTTCTTTTCCATTCCTGAATGATGAGAAGATAAATGCATGGTTAAGATTATACTTAACTCCAGCCTGTATTTCTGACAATTGTTGAGTCTGGGTAACCCTGCTTAGTAATTTAGGGCTAATGGTACCATGCGTGCAGCTGTTTCTGAATACAGGTTTGAGATTAAGTGGTACATTGTGTGTGAGCACACTGGAGTCAAGCTAAATCTCATTTTCACAGAATTGTCTACATTATTTTAAGTACAAAGTATAGTGACAAGAGGTTACATTGCTTAGAAAATCTCCTGAATTCCACTAAAGAAGCATAAAGGAATCGCCAGGGAAAATGAAAGTCCATCCTATATTGGACTGAGGTGACTATTATTTGTGGAAACAACATTTGAGGGTCAAAGGCACACACTGTTTCAAAATGGTCAGTCAGTGGGACAGACAACTACACTAAAAGAGACTAGGGCATTAAACTAAATAAAAGTGGTAAAGGGAGACACTTCTTTTCATCTAAATGCTTTAATAATCCTCATTCCAAAGAAAACCTACAATCAGATATCTTGTCTTTAATAGTATTACTTTCATACCATGAAGAGCCATAATTTGCTCTGGTATTATCAAAAAATGACTCCAGAGACTGTTTATTAAGCTGTATGGTTAGATATAAAGGGAACAATGAGTTTCCTGATGGTTTAGGTCACAGGTACCTCAGGAATGCAAAAGAAAACCTACGCTGTTTGAAACTATATAACTCAAATTTTGTACAGTGAACAGTAAGACTAAGATGAGGTTATGCCAGAGAAGAAAGAATGATCATTAAGAATTCGAGATTGCATTCAAAGAACACTTGTCCAAGTGGATTAAACTTCCCAAAGAAACATTATACATTATACATTCTTTTATTTTTCTTTCCCCTTTGCCCTTCATTTGATAAATTTAAGAATATCCAGTAGAAGGGCTGCATCCATATTTTACTGAAGATTCTCTTTTACTTAAAAGTAATGATAATACCAGAGCAAATTATGGCTCTTCATGATATGAAAGTAATACTATTAAAGACAAAAAAAAAGTACAAGGCCTTCGAATATGCAGTAAACTGCAGTAGAATACACAACAAATAAAAGTAAACCTATTGGTGACAAATCTATAGTTTTGTATTGTTTTTGGAAAGGCCCCCAAAATTCAGGGCATCCTGAGTTTGAAACGTGTGAAAATACAGTGGTCATAACACTGTTTCCCTGCAGAAGTTCTCACCATACACTTCCCTCCCACCATATTAAAAGGATTGTATGACTACTTTAAAAAAGATATTTATATACACATGCATACACAGACACACGCCCATGTTTCCTGAAAATGAGAAAATGAGAAATATGTATGAAACATTATGGGATATTTTACAATGTAGGTTGAATACTTAGAGAGACTTTAGCATTTAGCTGTTCCTTGTATTACATGTGTATGTATGTAGGTATGTATTTATATTACATTATTAAATGGACTTTTTAAAGGAAAACTATTTCAGAAAGGAATTTGAACTTTCCAAATTTATGTTTACTTAATGTAGTAGTCAATGCAATGAAAGATTATAAAATATTTAATGTTACCCTTTGTGCAACATCTCAACATTCTTAGGAAGACTTTTCTTCCTATATAAATTCCCTGTATTTACACCATGAAGGCTTGTCTTCCAGTGAGACACAGTTTTTGTTGACTTCTCCACTCTTGCTTATTTCTTGGCCCAGGAGCTTCTCTGGGTTGAGTCCTTGGGCATGCATGGCCCAAGGTCAGATCTGGGTTATAATTAAGAATGGGTTTGTTCTTCCATTCAAAGAATACTTGTCCAAGTAGATTAAACTTTACACATTATACTTTTCCTTTCCCTTTGACTCTTTACCCTCCATTAAAGGAGACCCTTGTCCACTGTCAAAGTTGGGATTCTGCTTTTGCCCCCAGTACTTTTGGATATACTTCAACTGGGAGGGTCCCTTCCAGAGGGGGATCAAGTATTTTTATCCCCATGAAAATTAAAAAATATATTTAAAAAAGATGCAGAGAAGTTAGAAAGAACTATGTGATGAAACACAATAGCTATTTTTATAAATCTACACATTCAGTTTACAAACATAAATGCAGACTCTAACTCATGTAGCAATCACACACTTTACTGTTGAATCTATCAAAGAAAAAAAAAATGATGATGAAATCATTCTACATTATTGGACAACACCAGACAGTGGAAAGCTCATCAATGGGCTTTTCATTCTGTCACGATACTCTACATTTCTGGAATGTCCCTCACGCAGGAGCTTAAGTATAGAATCCACAACACAGTTCTTCAATGATGAGGAAAATGCCATGGAAGATCTCTTGAATTGATTCTGTACTCAGTTCTGCTTGTCATTTTCTAATCTTAAGTAAGCGGCAAGCATGGGAATACTCTACTTTTAAAGCAATGTTGGGGTAAGTATTGCCAAATCCTGATATTAGACAAAGGAAGTCATAAATATTGTGGGCAAGTGAGATTGCGTCAAAGGATAGAATCTGGCCTAAATACTGATGAAAAAGATGCTGTTCGTTTCAGGGCATGTACTCATTCAGATAGGTTGTGAGCTTTTAATGAATCCACCCCTTCTCTCCATATAATCTAAAGCAGATTTTTAATGAAATACAAAGGAAATCCAGTGTTTCCATATGTAAACCTATAAACTTCCAGGAATGAATCTAAACTGTATTTCTACATAATCATGATAAGGCAATATTTTATTAAGCAATTGAAAATCATTTTGGATCTTCCACTCTGAGAAGTGGAACCTCTGCAAAATTATAGCAGATTTGTTTTGTTTTGTTTTGTTAAAAAGGCATAATCGTCCTGCAGATATTTCTTTTAGTATATCACATATTTCAAGAGCAGTTTAAATTTAGCCTTTAATTTTTAAAGATGAAGGGGCCTAAAATTAGATCATCTGAGAAGATTATTTGCTTTTTCAAACCAAAGCAGACCACGGATCTCTGATGATACCGCTGATTTCAAATTTCTTACATAAAGAATCAATAGGAAATCTTCAGAATTAAATAGCAAAATTTGCAGAATTCTGCTGGGCTCTTTGGAAAAGTCTGAACTTTGCCTGAAACTGGGCGTGATGAATCATTACTCTCACAGCCTGAGTTTCAAAAGAAAACTCTATTTTTAAATTAAAGGAATTTTAAAAGAACATAAAAGACCTGCTCAAAAATTACTTTAATCCTAAGTGTTTAAAACAAAGCAATCATCCTCCCAATGACTTCAAGAGTGTGGGAACATTATTTTACCAGGCCTTAGGATTCCAAACTCCTATAATGAGATTTATTCTTTCTTTTCCTTTACACTAATGAGGTAAATTCTATGTCTCTAATCATATTTTTTCCTACAAAATCAGCTATTGCTGGATAAAGGGAGAGTCATGATCTTAAGAGATTTAACCTAATGTGGAATTCACATTTACTCGTTAGCTCCAACACATCCGTCACCTAAAATCTGACAGCACTGGGCACTGATATCCAGATGCTCAGACAATAAACTGCTAACAGTTGTTTCCTGCCTCAGACTCAAATGAGAATACGAATCTAAACATTATCACTGCATATCCTCTAATTTATCACTGAAGTGAAGTACAAATGATTAAAAGAAATCCATGTATGTATTCACAGATTGGTTAAAGTGCTTGGCTAGTGTCTCCAATTAAAACTTCGTTTATTAACAAATCTGGTTTGTATAACATAACATCACTGCAGAGGTAGATACAATTCACACAAAAAAATTATCAGTAGGGAAGTATTTGAAATGAAAGGAAAAGGAATATAAGGAATATAAGAAGCTATCATTCCCAACTGAAACAGTTTAGTAAATATTCATTTCTTCTCATGAATGATAGAAACATGCAGAGTAACATTAAACATGCAAGATAAGTTGTTGGCATTCCAACCCGACTGATCTTTGTTAGCCTCAGACAGCTGAGTATATGCAGACCTTAGTTTATAAAGCATCTTTTTCACATGTACAGGGCATTTCCTATTTTGCCATGGTCAGCATCAACCCTTTTAAAATGCAAAACAATCAATAACACTCTGCATGCAAAGCATGAAAACTACATCATTTTCCAATCATGGTTTTCATATCACACAGTGGATAGTAGGTATAAAATGGCAAATACAAGGCAGTACAAAGAACACTAGAAGAGAGGTATTACCTTTTGCCCTGGACGACCAGATTCTCCAGGTTCCCCCTGGCCAAAAGAAAACCAAAGATGATAAAAACAATCTTACAAGAATTTTCCAAAACCTTTAGGCCTCTGGACACTTTCACAGAGATGGCCTAGCCTTCTTGATCACATGCATTTCATTCACTTTATTCTATTACTCTATATCTCACCAGAGACAGGAAATTTTTTTTGCTGTGAACATACCTAAAGCTCACATACAAATCCCCATTTCCATAAAAACCAACTGCAGAGAGAAGTGAAGGCAAGACCTCTTATTTAAGCCTTTATCAGATTTCCAGCAGATACTCTCTGTTGAGTTTGGGAGCTGATTATTGCAGAAGAATAAAAACAGTTATAACCATCAAAACTGGTACAAAAGAAGAGAAAGTAGAGGTTTATAAAATTCAAAACTGTAACTCCTGGGGTACAAACACTCGCAAGGTGATAGTTACCTTAATTCCTGCAGCAGATGATCCAGGGTCACCCTAAAACAAAACGCATGAGAGATTAGTCCACAAGTTATGAGAATAGGAAACACACAAGCACACAGACAGCCATTATCAACATGGCACTCAAAGAAGCCCCATGACCAACAGGCCTGACTATGCTCCATAAGACCATTCCAACATGGCATCTGTTAAGATGTCAACAATTTCCAAGCTAAACAATGCACTTTCTAAAAACATGGGTTTATTTTGAATGCAAAATACTTAAGGGCTATATTCCTTGAGGTCAATAGAAACATATAAATATGTATCTCTTCCCTTGATACAGTGCTAAAAGTGTATTCTAAAGTAATAAATTATAATTTTGAGATCTGGGATTTTGGTTTTCTCTATTCCTGGAATGTATGAATGTCACGGGCTCTCAGTTACTGGGAGTTCCTTGACCCTCTCAGTCTTCAGAAAGTCAGGGTTCAACAGATAAAGTCAAAGGGTTAATGATGTCGAGTTGGAAAGAGCCACGTAGCAGGTCGGTTTGTTTAACTCACGAGGCACTGTCACAGTTATGACCAGCACATTTTCTCTAGCTTTACACTTACTTCATTGTGACACAGTCACCGGAAAATTACAGGATGATGGATGACTCCTGGGTGGCAGGGACATAGGTAAGACCTGAGAGAAAATCTTGAGGTAGAATCTGCTTTCCTAAAAGGTACTGTACTCCATCGGGATACCACAGAGGGTGACTACATTCCCAAAGCAAATATGCTTATAAAATCAGCAGAGAGGGATTCGTGGAAAAGAATATGGAGGTTAGTTAAGAATGTTGCTTCTTTCTTTTTTTACCCATGAGAGACTATGGACTCTGAGAAACAAACTGAGGGTTCTAGAGGGGAGGGGGGTGGGGGGATGGGTTAGCCTGGTGGTGGGTATTGAGGAGGGCACATTCTGCATGGAGCACTGGGTGTTATGCACAAACAATGAATCATGGAACACTACATCTAAAACTAATGATGTAATGTAGGGGATTAACATAACATAATAAAAAATAATAATAAAAAATAAATTCAATTAGCCAACATATAGTACATTATTAGTTTCTGATGTAGTGTTCAGTGATTCATCAGTTGTGTATAACACCCAGTGCTCATTACATCACGTGCCCTCCTTAATGTCCATCTATTTCTAAAATGAGGCCAACAAAAGTGCCTTGGTTTTCAAACTCCTTCTAACCCCCCTGTCCCATGAACATGCTACAAGCAAAAAAAAAAAAGGGAGAAAACTTAGCCATTTGAGACTGTCGAGAAAATAGGAACTGCTACAGGAGGAAGGTACACACTGGAATTTCTTCAGCTGTCATATCCATGCAAGTGTTCAAGGAACTCCAGGGATCTGGTTCCTTGTTCTGGATTTAGGAAGCTGCTCATTACTCTCTTTTAGAGACACAGATGAGGCCTCAGGCCTCTGTCCATGGAGCACTGGTCCCCCTCGCCCAATTCTTCCCACCTCTTCTCCACGCTGGCACCTTCTCTTTCTTGAGGTCTCAGCTTACGTGGTTTCGCCTCAAAGAACACTTCACCAACCAACTTCAGACACATACCCCTCACATACAATATCCTACTGCACAGCATTGAGCTCTGTTCATGTCCTGCATAGCTCACTTCATAATTACGTATTTATATTTTCTGCCCATTCATTGTCTGTCCCTTCATCAGACAATCAGCCACATGGGGGCATATTCAGTGTCTACTTTTATTCAGTGCTTAGCCCATAGGAGATGCTCGATACCTTTATGGCAAGTGAATGAACAAATCTCAAAAAGAATGTTTTAAACAAGTCAGGAGTCAAGGATCAAAATGAAAAAAAAAATTAGGAGGGAAAAGCTTAGGAAGGAGAAGGAAATCATAAATTAACTTACTGAAGAAACTGATACATATGTGAGCTTCTTTGATGTCTGTAATTGTTATTACCCAAGGAAAAATTAAAACATGACAAAATATAAGGGCCCTAAATACTGTCTTATACTGACTTCTCTTTCTGATCATTTACATTCAACTGAGTTCCAAATGGGGAGTGAAATAGATGTGGCTAATAAAATAATACTTATTTCTACTAAATCAAATCTGAAAGCTATCAACACCAATGAATCAGGTTTGCAATATTTTGCACAATAACACCTTTGTATTCCTAAAAGCAATTTTGACTTTGCTAACTCCCTTCTCTCATCTCATTTATACCCCATAAAACTCTGATGAGATAGGGCAGATATTACTATTTTCATAAGGAAACTGAAGGAACTAGAGGATAAGTGAATTTTGGACTTCCTAAGTTCCATTGCCATGTTCTTTTTATTAGAATATGAATTATTGTTTTTTTTCGTTTTGACAACAGGGCTTAAAAGTTGCAGTAAACTTGTAAATAAAAGGAAGTCGCTTGTATTAACTGCAGTTTAAAACCTTTTATTTTTAGTGTCCTAATGGAAAGTGGCTGGATAATCTACCAATGAGACTAAGGACTAGATTTAGTTCTCATAGAAAGTGGATGGAGAGAAAAAGACAGTTTCCTGAAAGGCTGATTTATTTGTGGAAATTGGAGCAGTTTCATTTGAGGGGACTGTGAGTGATATTTTAATTCTCTTTTTAAAAACTTAGACTGTGAAATCTCGAGGAATTTTTATAACTTTTAAGTGGCAAGACAACTGCTGAAAGACAGTCATAAGTTAAACATTTTAAAGGATAGTCCTGCAAGTAGTGGAAATAAAACAGTCAGTGTTATAATCCTCATTCCTTCAAAAGTGAAAGTGAATACAGGATTAAAGTCAGAAAAACCCAACCATGTCTTAAGTACACTCTTTGCTTCATAAGTTGGCTGGTCTAGAAACACGTTTCCATAGGGCGAGTCACAAATGGGAAAATCCTTTGAGAAGACACTCAAGATAAATGAATTAGACTTTTGATCATTCAAACACAGAGAGTTTCTGTTTCTGGTCGTGATTATTTTCAAACACAATAGTTAGTATATAATGTTATGTATGTATTAATAAAGTCTAAGCAGATAAATGAAGTGAATGTGGTGACATTTTTATCATTCATTAATTCATTCGATAAGTTGTTTGTTGAGCACTGATTATGAGCCAGCCGTGTTCTGTTTGCAGGGATGCGGGGAGGTGGGTGAGAACAGGGAGCAATGCAGTTACAGTCCCTGCCCTTGGCCTGTGCTCATGACAGTCACATACTAATACACACACACAAAAATGTTATTGATTGAAAGCATGAAAAATACTTTCTTTTTCTTCCTTTCTTTCCATTTTTTTTAAAGAAAAATTTAAAAAATAGGAAGATTCTCATGTTTGGGAAATACTGTTTTTCTGTATATAGCAGAAGACATGATAAACAAATGCATGTCACAGGAAAAAGTTCTACCATTCCATGAAAATAAAAAGCAGTTGAAAGGAAAACAAACTTTTTATTCAATAAATATTTATTATCTCACAAGTATGTGCCAGGAACTTGGATTGGTGCTGGGAGTAGTTTGGCATCATATAGGTTTTTTGTTTATTTATGTGTTTTTTTCTTTCCCAATGAGCTAGATGGATGTCCAGTTAAACAAGAAATGACAATAAATCCTGATAACATTTAAGAAAGGGATTTTAAAGAGTGTTGTGGGAGCATAGAGTAGGTAACCTAACCAATCTGAAGGAGACTGAAAGGCTGCCCCAGGGAAATGACTTACAAATTAAGGTCTCAGGGGACTGAAGAATTGATGGTGGAGGTGGGCGTGGACAGACAGTAAGAGTGTTCTAAGCCGAGGCAACCACATGTGCCGAGTTAGAGAGGGCCCCGCATTGACCGGGGGGTGTGGGGGCCCACGGAGATAGACCTTCACATGTGATTTTAAGAACAGACAATTTGATGGTAGCTCCAAATATGGGTGTGGCTTCTGCAAAGGCTCAGAGGATGCAAATCAAAGATGCTATGTAGGCATAAACCAAGAAGGCAGTGTTTTTCCGGGAATGGAGACTGAGGGACCAGAAAAAGTGAAGGCACCTGTCAGGTCGTCCCAAGACCGGGAAGGTGGAGCTTCCGAATCAGCAGACTGAATTGTGAATAACAGATTGGCATGATCAAACCATTCAGCTTGCCGCACAAACACCTACTTTCAAGTTGCTTGAAAGAGATAACAAATCCATTTCTACATTTGTTGGTGGGATTAACGCTCCAAAGAGCAGAACATGACCTTTGCGTAGTAACTCCACACATGATTGAAATCGTTCTTTGGTGTGTTACTCTCAAGCCTAGAGTGTACTGCAGTTGCTGGCCAGGGACAAAACCCAGCCTCATGGTTTTTACAGTTCCACAGCATTTCCAGATGACCAGTCTGGAAAGGTTTAGATTGCTTTACCATCCAAAGGCACAGAGTTGGATCAAAAGGAAAAAAAATCCTATTAAAGTGAATCAGTCAATGACGTAATTTACTACTTCAACGGCAGAAAAAAAAAGAATTTTTTGATTTTACATCTCAAACTTGGTAAATGATGAATGAGTTTCACATACTGAACCCAAAGGCCGTGAGAAGAGTGTTTCCAACATACTGGAAACAAATTATATGACAGAAGCAGGAAATGTTTTAAAAAACACATCAAAAATTATATTCCAATTACAGCATTCTCGGGATGAATGCTACAGGTCAGATTACATATTATACATTACAGATTCTTATTTACAATTCCCTTTTAGGCCCATTGAAAGTTTATAGAAATGATTTCCCTTTTAACTGAAGCATTTCTTGTACTTAATTTCAGTTGACTAATAAAATTTTTGATAAAAAAGAAAACAGCCCATCTAGTTGATTTCAATTTCCATGTGGTAAGAAAGCTAACATTTATTGAGAGTTTACTCTATGTGAGTCGGTATGGTAAATGATTTGCTTTAATAGAAGATCTTTTCAAAGAAAAAAAGTTGCTTTACTACTGGAAAATTGAAACTTAAAAATGTGTCATTAAAGAAACGATTATTGGCCTACATTCCAAAAATTAAGCTTTAAAAATACATCTTCTAAAGCATAAAATTCTCTACAGGAATCCACATAGGTGTAGTTCAGACTTGGCATAAGCTTTTTTCACTTGAAAAAAACGCCCTCTGTTTAGAAGATTTCCTTTCTTTAAGCAGAGACTGGCAGCGAAGGCCCGTGGGCCAACTCCAGCTAGCACCTGCTTTTGTGTGGCCCATGTGCTAGGAATGGTTTTTACATTTTTACATGGCTAAAAAAAAAAAAAAAAAAAAATCAAAGAACAATAATATTTCATGACATGTGAAAATTTCATGAAATTAAAATTTCAGTGTCCAGAAATCAAGTTTTATTGGAACATAGTCATATTCATTTCTGGACATACTGTTTATGGTTGCTGTCACACTGTAAGAACAGAGTTGAGTAGTGGTGACAGAGACCACAAGGCCCAGAAAACCTAAGATATTTATTTTCTGGCCCTTAATAGGAAGTTTGCTGACCTCTGGTTTTAAGTATAAACAAGAAAGTTAAATATAACATCCAAGTTTATATGGGGTTTGAAATTCTGACTTCGAGAGTGATCGAAGTACACCATTGGTCTTATTAAGTATTAAGCATATGGGGCGCCTGGGTGGCTCAGTTGGTTAAGCGACTGCCTTCGGCTCAGGTCATGATCCTGGAGTCCCTGGATCGAGTTCCGCATCGGGCTCCCTGCTCAGCGGGGAGTCTGCTTCTCCCTCTGACCCTCCCCCCTCTCATGTGCTTGCTCTCTCTCATTCTCTCTCTCAAGTAAATAAATAAAATCTTTAAAAAAAAAAGTATTAAGCATATGTATGTCATATTTGATTGCAGCATGATAATTAAATTTGACAGGTATATAAAATGGGTCTACAACAATGGTTTCAACTAGAAGTGATTTTGTGCCCCAGGGGCCATTTGGCAATGTCTAGAGATAGGTTTGGTTGTCACAACTATTGGAATCTAGCGGCCGCAGGCCAGGAGTGATGTTAAACATCGAACAGCCCCCACAACAAAGAATTATCTGGCCCAATATGTCAATAATGATGAGGGTGGGAAACCCCAGTCTACAAGAGACTGAGGGTCCACTCTAATTTCTGGACTGCTCTTTGAATACAAACATAACTGCGACTTGGTGATATTAATTCATTCCTACCATCCATGCCATATTTATATTAATATTTATAAGAATGAGAAAGATAAATTTCTCTTTATTTTATGGGGATGCTTTTATGACTAACATTATCCATCTGTACTGTAATAATTTTCAAAGTGAAATATTTTTATCCTCAACTCTAAGCTTAAATGAATAAATCTTTTATCGATAACTCAATTACTTAGCTTGATTTTCATGAAAATCTGACTATTCTATTTTCAGTTTCTTAAAAGATCTTTTTCTTAGTCCTTTACAGCACAAGTGAAGTGAAATACCCTTCTTATGCCAGAGATATCTGTGAAGTATGAAGCCAAAGCAGAAGCTATAATGAGAGACGGGGAGGGGGGTGATGAGAAGAGGTAGAAAGATGAGCCACAAGACCACTGTAATATAGATGCTAATAATGATTTAAAAGATTAAAAAAAAGAAAATACAACACAAAGCCTGGCAAAATATCTGGATTTAGTAGATTTCAGGTCAAGGCAAATTTTCAAGATTGCATTAGAGGCTCTAATCAAATGACATTTACTTTCAAACTTTTAAATCTCATCCCAATCCTTGTTCTCTCCCCAAATCGGAACAAATGGAATCACTTCAGAAACTTTATTTTTATATCTCTGAGTATCAAGGGAGTGCCCCACTTACACATGAATAAATGGTTTTCTTCCTTGAAGGCCATATTACTGCAAACCTAGCTACACATTTTCTAGAATTTGTGACATACCATTTTACTTTTAAAATACTTAAATTTGGGGGCGCCTGGGTGGCTCAGTCGTTAAGCATCTGCCTTCGGCTCAGGTCATGATCTCAGGGTCCGGGATCGAGCCCCACATTGGGCTCCCTGCTCTGCCGGAAGCCTGCTTCTCCCTCTCCCACTCTCCCTGCTTGTGTTCCCTCTCTCGCTATGTCTCTATCTGTCAAATAAATAAAAAATATATATTTTTAAAAAATTAAAAAAATAAAATATTTAAATTTGTAGCTAGGAGTTTGTGGAACGATCACCTTCATAAGTTAGATATTCAAATGTTCTCTAAAATTGTAGAATTATTTCCCATCTTATCACACTAAGTTACTACCACTCATTTACCTGTCTCAAAATCTTCTGTGTTCACATACATGAAATAATATTTCTTGCTCATACACATACTCTTTCATATTTTACAACACTGTACCTTTTCGCCTGTGTCACCTTTGGGGCCATTCTCTCCAGCTTCTCCCTAAACGGGGCGGGGGGGGGAGAGATATAGTAAAATATATCGGTGACATTACACACAGTAGCCTTCATTATTTTGAGTTTGCTTTCATGTGCACTATATATTAAAATCTGTTGCAAATGTTCTACAGAGCTAATGTATTTTTACTTGAACAGCTGCCTGATATCAAGTGGTCCAAATAAAATTTATTACAATGAACATAGCTGAACAGTTTTAAACTATTCTATGATAGCAACAGAAAGCAGTACTTTCTCTGACTTCTACTAGCTCATTCTGGCACGTAAAGCCTCCTTAACGATATGTCTTTTCTCCTCAAGAAAGCCTTTTTCCTGACCATTCCCTCAATATGCCACATGCCTTAGCACCAGCGTGTCCTTCCTTCCTGCCATTCCTGCCACCTGAGCTCCTGCCCCCCCCGCCCCTTCTCTCTGTGTAAATCCTACTCTGTCTTCAAGTTCAGCTCAAATCAAATCTCCAGGGCTTCAAAGTGCATGACACAGCCCTCAAAACTGTGGGCGGAAGATTAATTTGTCTGCACCTATGTGTTTTGCATTTGTGAAATGAACTTTATATTTTATTTGAACACTCTTTTAATTATAGTAACAGAAATTGGAGAGTTTATGCTTTCTGGGTTATTTTTGAGATTTCCTGTGCTTATTCCCTCACATCTCTTTTCTACCACAAAGCAATGCATTAGGAAAAAAAAGTCATTCACTCATTATCCATGCTTTGATTCCTTCAAAGCTGAATTCTTTCATTTAAGTCTTACAGCATGTTATAGTGGAAACATCATGGACTTTGGCGCCAGAGAGACTGAGCCCAGCTCCAGCACCTACTGGGCAAATGAAATGCTCCCTACATCACATTTCACATGTGTAACAGAAGGGCAAGAATGCTTTACGGGGTTATAAGAAATAAACAATATGCTGTGTGTAAAGCAACTAGGCCAGTATCTGATGCAGCATAAGCTGATAGCCATTAGCGGTAACAATGCATTATTGTTCATAGATTCCATAAGCTGGAACACCCTTCTGTTTAGCTTCATAAGAGGTCACTTTTGCATCATTTAAAAATTTCCTTTAAATAAGAGATAAAGTACTGATGATGGTTTCCCTGGAAGAGGGAAGAGATGTGGGGGAGAGAGACTTATTTTTTCTCTCCATTTTCTTTTCGTGTTTCACATACATATGAAGCTAACCTGCTCAGGTGTTTGTCTATGGTGACCGACACACCACAGAGCCCGGGAGCCGGAGCGGCTCTATTTGATGAATCCCTGGGATGGTGCTGGCACTGATCCTTTCCCCTCCTTAATTTCTACACAAAAGAATGATCTGATGACTAATTAATTTCAGGTTAATTACAAGGAACTGGTTGGACACCAAATAAATATACTGATAATCTCTTATGAGGAACCTTTGACAGGCAGCCTATTAGCATACTTTTCAAAAGTTTGCTTGGAAATCCCTTTATTAAAAAACAAAACAGACACAACAAACTTTCTTATTAGGAAGACTGGCTCAGAGTGGTCACGAAATGAAGGGTTTGACTGAGCCGTCCCATCTGCTTTGCTCTCCCTCCATTTAAATAAATGCCTTTTTAATTTTTGCCTCACAGTGCCAAAAAATACAGTTACATTCAAGAAGCGTGCGGGGTCTTTAGATGTACTTCTTTTAGGATTAGAGGTGATGATATTAATTTATCAGAATGATCACATCACTTCTGAAGAGCATGGTGTAATGTGTTGGTAGCTTCCTACGCAGGCAGCACGTTTCTCAAGCATTATTAAAGTAAATAGCATGAGAACCAGAAAAATTAGCACCACGGTATGCACTGAGAGTCTAAAAATAATCAGGACGCCCCAAAAGTAGTCAGGAAGGACATCTGTGAGAAATTTAACATATGGCACTCTCCTCCTCCTTTTGTTTCTCTTTTTGCTTTTTTATAGGAATTCTTTGTGGGGCAATTTCCAATGTATTTGTTGCAGGTAAACATCTGTATTCCTTTAACTTCATGACCTAAGAAGCAGTAGGGAGAGATATGGATGCTTAGAAAAGCACTGGGGTGGCAATAGCAAGTAGGTAAAAACAGAAGTTTTGCAGACCTAGGGAATTTTGAAAACCACTTAGAAGCTTGACATAGAATGTTCAAATATCTTCCTTTCCCTCCATTTCTTTAAACCTTTTTACCCAAACCTCTGTCCATACATAAGAATTACACTATTCTCTCCTACTAATTAAGAGTTTGACACGAACAGTGGTTGTTATATCTATCTATATCTATGGATCTATATCTATTGCTATGTAGTCATCCATATCTCTATATATTTTGGTTTGATACCTCTTTAGGGAAAAAAAAAGATAATTACAGGCAGAATCATTCCTACCTTTTCGCCTTGATCTCCAGGTTCTCCCTGAGCAAAAGAACAAAGATTGAGTGACACATTAAATTATAAAACACCCAATTAAACACCACCTACCAAAATCAGATATTGAACATACTAAGTCAATTATATGCGACACTTTCTATTTTGGCAACATAGAATTGCTATATTGAAAACAAATGGTAAGATGAGTTTCCTGAAGAATTGGGCATGGATATCAATATCAAATGTAATCTTAGTTCTTTGCTTTTAAAGGACTAAAGAAAGGTATTTAAAATTATCATCCAGAATCCAGCTTTGGGGCATTAAGAACAATGTGGTACCAATTCAATGTCTTCAGCAGCTTCTTAGTTTTCAAGTTTTTATTTCCTCCAAACTCAGAAGCAGCAAGGTGGGCTAGCACATTCTTTCATGGTCTTTTACTCAAAGCAGCCCTCAGTGTATAGATTATTTCAGGGGTCTGGAGTCTGTGTAGTTCTCCCATCTGTCTTCTTCAAACATGATCATAAACACGGTCCTGAACTTGGAGTCCTTCAGAGTGTCATGAATTCTCCCTAACCTGCTGGTAACCAGCATGTTCCAAATCAGGTATATTTTAGGCAGCAGTGGTACCTTCAGGAAAGAGACTAGAATGGGGCAGAGTCAAAGCGAGTTTAGGAGAGTGTCTTTATTCAAAATGATGACCTGGACCATATGAGGACTAAAATGCCAAACTGTGCTTTGAAGAGAATCCTTATTTTCACTTTACCCAGGAAGGCATAGGTGATGGAGTGGGAGAATTCTAAAGTAAATCATACACATTATGATAATATTCTTCTTATGAAAAGCATCAGTAAGTGTTGCCATGAGATCAGGCTGCTTAAAAAAAATTGGCTTAAGATGATTATTGTGTTTTTTAATTTAAAAACCCCTCGAAGTCAGTTTGGAGGCAAGACTCTTTTCATTTGCTAGGACTCAGTCTGACCCTTTGGCTTTCTGAATTTCTGGCCACCTTTCAGTGCTCAACATCCATCCTGATGGTTGCTAGGCAACAGAAGAATAGACCTGAGAACCTGCATTAAGCATTAACTCTTATCATTTGGCTGTTTAGCATGGAGCAAGAGGGGAAAAGACAGGAGAATGGCTGTAGTCCCAGAAGGAATATTTCCTTTCCTCTCCTGCAGGACAAAGGGCAGGTCTATAAATTTTAGGTCTGTCCTAGGCGCCTGTCAATAGCAATGTGATCTGTAAAATCAGCTGACAGGCATCTGTGGGTACAGATACACACCCGCACAGCTGACGGGATTAGACATTAGTTATGTACTTCAAGGGATGTTCACTCATCAAAGGATTTGGGATTTGTCTGCCTGTTTGGTTTAAACTAAACTGTCACCAATCTTTTTATATTTAACAGATTCATTTGTTCTTCAAAAAAAAAAACAAAGAAAATTTGCAACCCCCCAAAAACCCTCGTTATATGTTTTCCCTATTTAGTAATTCAGACTATATCCATTTTTAAATTTTAGACATGCCACATCAGCCGGTAGAGCGTACCACTCTTCATCTAGCGGTTGTGAATTGGGTGTAGAGATTACTTTAAAAAAGTAAACATCTTAAAAAAACAAAGCAAAACATGCCACATCTTTATTCTGCTCTTCATTTGATTAACCGCTTATATGTGTAAGCGTTGGAGGTGACCAAATATTGAAGAAAGGCCACAGTGGCACTGTGAAAATCGTCTTTAGTAAGTCTTACCAATATTATGCACATTTGAGGCAGTATGGACAAGGCCTACATTTTAACACACTCATTAAGTGGCAAGATGACAAGAGTCATATTTGAAATATGGGCTTTTTCTCACGTTATCGAAGTATCCCAGCATAAAAATTTTGACAACTGTTACCTTATTTGTTTTTCTGCATTTTTAATGCTAACGAGGATCTTAAGCAATTTAGTCGTTAGTCACAAACTTCTATACCGCAGCAGATCATACTACTGACAAATATTCCATCCAAGTAAAACCAGTGGGATATAGAAAATTGTTACAGCTCACAACTTCATGAAAACTCGTATCTCGGATGATTCTGCTTGGTTTCATCTGTACTAACCTTTGGCCCTGGTATTCCGTTTTGTCCTACTGTTCCAGGCAAGCCGGGCTCACCCTCATGGAAAGAAGAGATACTATTAGATAAAATACACAAAATCCATACACTATATAGGTCATTAGAGGATAGAGCTATCCAGCAATGCTCTAGAGGTAGAAAAATAAGTGCCTACGAGGGTAAATACAAACTAGCTCATTTGGTCCAAAATTCTATGTGCTGGGGGCCAAGGATAGAACAGGGTTAATTTTCTTTGTTCAGTCTTTTCTCCATTAAGAAAGCTGAAGCAACTTCCTGACGGAAATGAGTATCTAGCATGGTGCTGGGTACCTTGTAGGCAATAAATAAATAAATAAATGTTTGTGGAATGAATTAAAGACATCGGAAAACATAAGCTCTCTTGATGGAGAACTTTTAAGTGGTTCATCAGCTCAGGAAAATAAAGACTAAATCATTGTATTTATGAGACTTAATCAAATGAGCGTTTCCAAACCTAAAGCTTATAGAACACACACACCTTTGAACACCAACAAAATTAGACACATTTGACACAAAAGTCAGAAGTAAAAATGCCTTTGGTTTCTCTTCTCAACTTCGCTGTAAAAAATAATTAGAATAAGACATTCAGAACCGTGGCTCTCATTGTCCTATTGAGTGATAGGCATTCAGGAGGAAGATGATGGTTACTAGGTCAGACAAGTTTCCCACCTCAGCAAGAAGAGATTGTATAATAGTTTTCCTAGGCTCTGAACCAGCAATTGTTTTCCAAAGAGGAGAAGTCATGAAGTGCCCAGCAGCAAAGGTAAGATAGGGAAGCTCTTGCTGCTTCCATGTGGCTCAAAGTCATATCAACTAGAATTTCATTTTCATTTAAAAACATTCCCAAAGCCCTTTAGAGTGTGCACCAATGATGGGACAGCTTTCTTCTTTCCAATGAGGGAGTAAAGTTGCTCCTTAGTTGATTAAAAAAAAAACCAGGCTTTATTTTTAGGGCAGTTTTAGGTTCACAGCAAATTTAGTTGATTTTAAGCATGTTTTCTAAGTCACCTACAGGGCAGAGATTGTGCCATTTCAATATTTGTGCTCTCAGCTTCGAAAACATGTACATTAATAATAATAGTACCATTTTTAAGTGCCAAGAACTTTACATTCATCAATTCACTTAATTCTCACAAATTTCTATGAGGTAAGTACCACTTTATCTCTAGTTAAGAGATGGAGAAATTAAGCACAGAGAGGTTAAGCAACTTTTCTAGTTTTACACAACTCTAGCCAAGATTTGAACTCTCATGATCTAGCTTAAGAGGTTGTGCTCGTAACAATATGATGCATTCCAAAATGAATGAAAGCATCTAAAAATTGGGAGAGCATACATAGGAGTATTTCTATCCTCATTATCATTTGGCTTAGAGTCCTCATTTATAAATGACCCTTCAAGAATGTATGGAAACCGGGCGCCTGGGTGGCTCAGTTGGTTAAGCGACTGCCTTCGGCTCAGGTCATGATCCTGGAGTCCCTGGATCGAGTCCCACACCAGGCTCCCTGCTCGGCAGGGAGCCTGCTTCTCCCTCTGACCCTCCCCCCTCTCATGTGCTCTCTCTCTCTCTCTCATTCTCTCTGGCTCAAATAAATAAATAAAATCTTTAAAAAAAAAAAAAAAGAATGTATGGAAACCTGAACTAAATATAACTTATATAAAGATGATTTATATTTACCTCCCAGATAAACCAAGAATACAAAGCTTACATTATCCTTCTAGAAGAGCAAAAAATATTTTACTACTATACTGGACTATTATAATTGCTAAAGTCTTAACTTCCTGGAAGAAATTCTGCTTTGTATATAAAGTTACACTATAATTGTAACTCTTGCACTTTCCTTGGATAAATGGCAAAAATGCTGACAGAAAAGCAATGGCTATTATAGGAAAATTTTGATTGGCCATTTGTACATCACAAAGAGTAAGAACTCAGGAATAGAATATGCCTGGAAAGAGGACTATCATTTACTCTGCAACAGAAGAAGAGCTATCAAGTCGGCTTTCTTCAAAGAATCCACAACAGGATGCACTAATATCATAACTCATGGTTTAATACAAATAAGAGATGCTGCCAGGAAACAATACAAACTTTGTTTAGACTTTCAAAGAATAACCATGGTAGCCAGAATAATAATAAAAAAAATGGTTAAGCCCCTGGAACTGAACAAAGTACATGCTGAGATTTTGAAGCAAGGAAGAGAGACATTGCTTAGGTATCTGGTTAACATCCTCCTTAATATATGAATACCGAGGGACTAAAACTTGATCCTGTTTTAAAATTTTTATATACTGTTAAAATAATCTTTTAACATAATAGGAAACAAAAAATGCACCTATGATTCCACCCCTGTAATAATTGTTTTCAGTTTGTCCTGTTTCCTTCTAGTCTTTTTTATTTATGCTTACATATTTTCAAGCAATTGTAAGCTTATTACATAGTATGACATTCTGATTTTTTATTATTTGATACTACAAATTTGTTTTCACATAGTATTCATGATTGTCTTGTGAATAGTTTGATTAACATCTATCAAACTCAGGCGTGATCATATGTTTAATCTGTCCCAAACAGTTGAATACTTGGTTGTTGCCAATCTTTGCTATTAAAGATAAACTAAAACACCCACCTCTGTAAATATTTCTAAATTGCTTTCCAAAAGGATTCAAGTTTTATCTGTTTTGATGGACCCCCACTCTGTGTTACTTTTTTACAACTTCATCAGCATTGGATATCACAATTTTAATTATTTGGGGGGGCAATTTTAATAAGCACAAATGAGAGTTTACTCTTGCTCAGTTCTACATTTATTACTTGCAAGTTTAAATATTTTTTCGTGTGTTTATAATTTCAATAGGTATCTCACAAAATTTTAAAGCTATTTAAATAAATAAAGCTATTTCCTGAATGAACCAAGGGAAAATAGAAAGAAGGAAAAGTGAGAAAGTGACTCACAGCATTTTACCTTTCTAATAAGTTATATCAAGAAGAATATATTCAAACTTAGATTAGGAGGTTCCTATAACCCTGAGCGCCAAGTCTGAGCTATGGGATTCTGGAAGGCATTAATTCATTCAACTAACATTTAGTGAGAATTTTCTACCTGTTCTACTCTGGCCTGAGTGTTTCATGGGATAAAGACGAAATAGGCATGATAGGAACCTGTGCCCAAAGAGCTGATTTTGAACCAGAAAAAAACGATACATACAAAAATAACTTAAGAGGACATCTAATTGAGGTCATAGAACTTTTTTTTGAGCAAAGTTTTCTTGCACTTCATGAAATAAAAAGACATAAATCAAAAGGAAGTATTGAAGAAGAATGAACCATATGTCGTGTAGTGTATTAATATTTTCTGGTGTGTGAGCATAAAGTATTATGAGTCCCCTTCAAATAAAGTTACAATGACATCACTACATAATGTAGTAAAAATGTACATATGCAAGAAAGTCAGAAAAGTACAGACAAAAAATGACAATTAGGTTTCCTGGGTGTAGAGAGTAGGTCTCCTATTTGTTAAGAGAATCTGTCCATCTATTTCTGAATGCATTTCACAAGTACTGAAGGATATTCCAAAGCTAGTAATAATGAAAAACAGCAGCTAACATCTTAACTACAGGTAGATTGATAAGGTTTTCTCTCTTATACTTTAAATTCTAAAGCATTCCCTGTGTATTACTCACAAATGATGATGTGTGTATTTAAGCTAAAAATAAGTTGGACTGACTTTTAGGAAAGCCTGCTTGCTATTTTCTTTTCTTTCTTCCTTCCTTCCCTTCTCTCTCTCTGTCTCCCTCAAACCAAATGCTCTTTAGAACTCTAACATAAGACATCACTCAAGACTCAATTATTTCAGGTACTGCTAATCAGGGGCAACTTGAAAGAACACTGAATGATTGGAAGGAATGGAGTTGTCTTATGAGGATTGAGTGCTAAAGGGAAATAGGGCATTTAGAGGTAATATCACTCGCCTGAGGGCAATTGTTTTCTGTTCTGGCAATGGGAATTTACAATGAGTTGTAGCTTAAAATTTTTAGCATGATATAATTTTACATTCACTTGTCAAAACCGATTTTGCTGCTTTTAAATACTGCATTTTCAAAGAGAACTCATTTAAACAGAAGAGGAGAATAACTACAAGGAACATGGACCAGCCGTGGATGGAAAGAGTGATACTGAGAAGAACATGGCTTTGGTCTTTTTTTTATTTT
This sequence comes from Neomonachus schauinslandi, assembly GCF_002201575.2. NCBI lineage: Eukaryota > Metazoa > Chordata > Mammalia > Carnivora > Phocidae > Neomonachus > Neomonachus schauinslandi. The sequence goes on along the minus strand of NC_058404.1, from coordinate 114,269,205 downwards.
TTCCCGGAATTTTCAACTCTTCCTTGAGGTTTATTTATCTTTATTAATTTTTTAATTTGAGTATAGTTGACACACATTGTCACGTTAGTTCCAGATGGACAGCATAGTGATTCAACTTCTTACCAGGAGCATAGCCACTATCTGTCACCATACAACGTTATCATAACATCACTGACTAGATTCTCTGCCATGTGAACATGGCATCAGTCTTTAAGGTTTTCTCCTGCCTCTGGAGCTCGGGGTGTTGGTGGTCACTGACACCTATCTGAAACACCAAGTGTGCTTTTTTCATGACAGTGACAGTGCACGGAGGGATCTCAGTGGTTTGAGGGGTGAGCAGGACTGGTTTTTAGTCCCCTTCTGCAGGCAGCCATGGTGAGGAGTGGGTGTGCTTTTATAGGGCTTTGGGGCTTCAGTGGCTTTGGCAGCAATTGGGTAAGTAACACTTGGTAGAGGAAGATTCTTTGAAAACAGTGAGGCACCCAACAGGGACTTCTAGATACAACTGTTTGCGGAAGTGTCAAGAAAATGGGGTTTCTGCTCCCCATTCCTATTTATTCTCTCTAGTTTTCCTTAATTTAGTTTTCTACCCTGGTTTCCTAATGGCAAATGAATATGAACACAAAATTGGGTGAATGTAGGAGGTACAAAATGACGTACATATTTTGAAATTTATAGAAATGTAGCATTTCACGACACAATAAAATAAAATAAAAATCCTAGCCCCAACCTGTAAGTGTTATTAATGTTTTGGAAAAATCATTTGTCTTTTTGCACACCTCTCACATCCTTCAGGCTTGTCTCAAATGTCCCCTTACTACAGAGGTTGCCTGGATACCCCACCACGACTTCCTATGCTTACTATCTTATTTAATTTTCTCTATTGCACTAATTAACACATAAGGTATACTTTTTTTGTTTCAAATCTGTCTCCCCTACTAGGAATGCCAGATTTGAGAAACAAAAATACAGGACATCGACTGAAATTTTAATTTCAGATAAGCAACACAATTTTTCAGTTACATATATCCCAAATATTGAATGGGACATAGTCATTTTAGAAATTATGGGTTGTTTATCTAAAATTCAAGCTTAATTGGGCATCCTGTATATTATTTGGTGACCCTATTTCCCACCTCCACCCTCTTACCACACTAGAATATGAACTTTGTCTATTTTGTTCGCTCCTCATTCCACATTGCCTGGAAACTGTACCTTACACATAGTAATTGCTCAGTTACATATGTGTTGGAGAAATGAATGAATATAGGATATGCATACACATTAAGCACACATGAAGATGTAAAGCCCTTATAGGCCTGGTGAGAGACAGAGACAGCAAGACTTCTCTTCTGGGAAACTGAAAAACATATAAGAGTGGTGGCAAGAGATGACTTGTCTCAGCTATAGCGTGGCAGTCATCGGTGGGAAAAGAGAAGGGGACCCAGGAAAAAGATGGGAGAGATGTTAACCCAGCAGTGATACCTACAAGTCACGTTGGTCAGTGTGAAACATTTGGGCTGAGGAAGGGAGGGACAGCTCCGGGTAAGTGAAGGGCAGGGTGCACTGGGCGGAGGAGTCCTGCGAGGGGCAGGATGCCTTGAATGAGCAGAACTTTCATGGCTTCCAAGAGGCTCATGCCCCCGAGCACCCCCAGGACTCTATCGGGGAAGGGTGGTTGCAGAGAGCACTGAACGCTGCACAGTTCTGCCTGTGGGTACAGAGACTGGATCCTTCTACATATTTCCATATATTCTTCCATCTGCTCCTTCCTGCACCCCCATGTGCCTAAGGGGAAGGCTGAGCAGGAGCTGGGGCAGTGCTGGTTATATGAATTATCATGTTGTCTAAAGTTCGCACAAGACCCTTTCAGAGCTTACACATGCCATCATTTACCTCATGAACTCACCCTGACTCACATCTGCTCTTCCCTAAGCAGAAGCACTCACAAAACAGTGAAATCTTTTAGTTGAAAGGAACCAAGCCAGTCATTCTTAACAGATAAAGAAGCACATTCAGAGAGTAACTTTTCCAGAGGCAAATACCTGCAAAGAGCGGATGTAAGATCAGAGCCCAGGTCTTCCGATTCCCCATCCTGTGTTCCATCCAAGCAACTTGTGTCTAAAGAAACCTCATACATTTTTATTATGTTTCTTTTCTGTTTAATTTGAGGATGAAAGAGGAAAGTGGCTTCAGGAAGCCTCCAGTCTAATCTCAGGTTTTCCTCCTCTGGTCTTGTGATATAGAGCAAATTGCTTAAGCTTCTGTGGGGCTCAGCTTTCCTTCTCTGAAGTGTGTGGGAGTAGATTAAATGCTTGCTTTCTCTTTGCTCTTAAGGACTAAGATTTGATTTTATTATTGCTTTAAATAGGAATTAGAAAATTTTATTGAACTCATGATACCTACATAATATTAATATTATTACTATTTGTTGCTGTTGCTAGACTCAAGATGTCACCTGGTGATTCCTTATTCCTCAGACACCTGATTAAACTCAGCTTAGCGCCCAATTTCACAGGTGAAGGAAGTCTAGAATCCAGGGCTCCCCTGGGCCCCTCTGCTGGGGTTCATCGCGGTTTTGCCCCAGACCATTTCAAATGGGTTAGTCAATTCCCTTCACCAGTTGCCTCCAGAACCCCACTCTCCCCAGGCCTTTTGTAAGTTCATGATTGACTATCTGGTGTTCCTGGGAAGGTGTCACAGCAGAGAGCATCTTGCTGGCTTCCATCTCGCCTTTCCCCCTCCTCCCCTATCTCTCCTAGACCACCCTGGGCATTCAGCTTTACTCTCTCTTACCTAAAGATATTTAGTAGTTTCTAAAAGGCTTCTGCTTGCATGCCCAGTCTCCAATTCTTTTCCTCCTCCTTGCCTACAGGCAGAGGAGGCTTTGTAACTTGGCAAAAGAAAACCCAGTAAACCTGGGCACTTGGGTTTGGTTATATGACAGCGAATCCGGTGTCCTGTAGAGGGCTCTGTCTTGTTTATCTAATTAGCAAAATCCCTCCCTAAAATTAGAATCTCTCTGTCCACATTGGTAATACGAATACTAATGAGTAGAAAGTTGACGGGTATATCAGCCAGGAGCCTAATAAAAACATTTTATTTAAGATAATTTATTGAAATGGGCCTTAAACTGATTAAAGTAATAACTAAACTGAACCTAGTAATCAAACCTTCATTACGCTTTTTTTAAAAAGTACAAATGTCTAAAATGCCAAATAAGTAAACATAGCAGTTGTAGCAATAATATTATGCCATGGACTATTTCAGAAATAAGTCTGCTACTTACGACTATGTCAGTTTTTGTTCTGCTAAGAAATGTACAAAATATAATTTGAACAAAGAAATTCAAATTCTTAGATAGCTAAGAATTTAGTGATCACAGAAAATAGCTAAGTTGCATTAATTTGGTTGAAATTTACATTAATGAAAATTATGTGCCTTGAGCACACCCCTAAGCTTTGAAGGTCTGGGTAGAAGTACACATGGATGACCCCACATTCCACCGTACAGTGCTAATATCGTCCCATCTCTTCCCAACACCAGTCCTATTCTTCACCAAGAAGGGCTCTGGAGGTTGTATGTGAACATCACAGCCTGCAAGCTTTGCCCACAGCTCCCCACCCATAGTGGCTTCAAGGCCACCCACAGGTTTAGGGGTGTAGTGTGGTCGCTCGTGGGACTCTGGACCCAAAGAAGAGGCCAATACAAGAATCAGGACAGTTGAGGCAGGAATTCTTGGGTTGTGGGTACCTAGGATGTGATCAAGAAGTGATCTTTCAGTAGGACTTTGAGTAGGCATGCCTCTTTGGCCCTGTGGACTCCTCACTCTGTGTGGAGGGTCATACCACAGGAGGGACAGAGGAGGCATAATGAGAAGCACTGCTTGCCTGGGTCTAGGAGAAACACTATCCAGTACTTTGTAAATAACTTATGAAAGGTACCAAAATGCGCAAAAACCAACCAGAGAGCATGATGCCACAGAGGATTGCCTTTTCTGTGTATATATATAAAAAATTGTTCACTATGTGCATGCTTATGGGTGAAAAAAGATTAAGAATAAAGATGTATGTTTTAGGAAGAAATAATCAAAATGGATAAAATGGGTTATGTGAAGTGGAAGAGTTTCTTAGGACTGGGATAAGTCAGATATAACATAGTTGTCCAGCTCCCTCGTATTACCCGAATCTCTTCTGAATTACACAACTAGTGATTCTTGCAACTTTCCATGTGACTGGGGCTTCTAGAAAAGAAATTGCAGTGGCAGTAGCTAATCAGCCTCTGACATTTTCCAAGCCAGGGGAGAAGGGGGAGGCCAAGACCTCTGTGTGCCCATTTACAAAGGAGCTCCAACATTTTGTAAGAGGTTTGGGGGAAAGCACTCATTCAGTCTCTGCATGTTGATACGAAAGAAGGAAGCCCCAGGCGTGACTGGCAGCCACCTAACAACCAAGGGGAGAGCAGGAACTAGGATGAAGGCAGCAAGGAGGAAGACAGGGTGAAAAGATAAAAGAACGTGGATTCTTAGTGATGAGGTTTAGTTGCCAGAGCAAAGCAAAGCTGAAGCCCGCATTAGCTTTCAAGTTCTATAACCAATAAATACCTTTATTCTAAAAAGTGGTTCTGTTAAGTATTCCAGGACTTGCAACATAATGTGCCCTTGATAATATATCGATTTTTTTTAAGTTTTAAAAGCCAGCTAATTTCTTCTTTCCTAAAGCATAGTCTTCAATGATAAATCTATGTATAGTTTGAATGATAAATTATTTTTTTCTCTTGGGAAGGGAATGTGCCCAATTATTAATAGAAATGTTAAGTGGTTATGGCCAGCTGGAAAAACTCTAAAGATCAGTGAAGAGTAGTAGAAAGAAATAATAGTTCTTACTAACATTTGCTTCTATACCCAGGAGGCTTCTGAGTTATGGAGTTATTAATGCCCCTCGTACAGAGAGAACCATAGTCTGTTCTTATTAATATTTTAAGAATATTTAACATATTTTAATAAAGTTACATTTATTACTTTATTTTTTCTGATTAAACTTCGAGGTAAATATTTTAATCTTCATTTGATGAACGAAGACACTAAGGCTTAGAGACGGTAAGTAATTTGCCCAAGGTCATGCAAATACTGAAAAGCAAAGCTGGGATATTCTGAATTTAAGATCCTCATTCTTAACAGTGGAAGCAGAGTCGTGTGCAGTGAGAACAGACTGCCTGGCTTTGAAGCTGAACACCACAGACACCTCGGTAACACTGGGCAAAATATTTATCCTTTCTGTACTCCCATTTGCTCATTAATAAAGTGGAGATGCTAGTTGCTACTTCATAGGATTGCTGTGAGGAATAAGTGAGCTAATAGGCACACAACACTAAGGACAGTACCTGATAGTAAATGCTGACTAACATGTTAGGAATTATTATATACTGCGCTCTTCTGTTCTCTGTATTGGGCAGAGAAGACAGAGGAGAGGATCCTGAAAGAAATTCAATTTCTCATAAATTAACCCCACTGGTGCTGTTTCGCAGTTGGAAAATGGTTACTATCTGCTTGGCAATGTGGCCTCCTATCAAATGGATGGAATTGGGTAGATGCTAACCTGTTAGGATTGTCACAGTAAGTTATTTCATTGTAGGCTTTATTTTATTTTATTTATTTATTTTAGAAAGAGAGAGAGAGACAGCACGAGTGGGAGGGGGAGAGAGAGAGAGGGTCATAAGCTTGGAGAAAAGGTAGACCACGATGAATACAAAAGCCCCACTGTGATTGATAATACGGTGTTTTAGAAATCAAATTCTAAGACCAAGGTTGTCTGTAATTTAATTTGTAAGTACAGCACCATAGGGGTAGTTTCTCTTCCCTTGCCAAATGCTGCCCACCTGTTAGGTCTCACCCAAAGTCACCTATCCATACGGAGAAGCATTACTTGGCCTTACTTGGCTCTGTGCACCAGGCCAAGCTGCCCTACGCTTCTCGGCCACAGTCCTTAAAAGAACTGTAATGTAACAGGTTTCTAGTATAACTGTTCATTTAATGTCTCCATCCCCAATTAGCCTGGAAATTCCATGAGGACCAAGAGAGATGCTGCCTGGCACTTAGTAGTAAGGGCTGTATGGATGACTAAAAAAATCAACAAGTGAATCAGTGGACGCATTCATGGGAAGTTTCTTTAAAAAGCTTTCCCAGATTACGTATACAATTGAATCAGATGTAGTAAATCAGTATTTTTGTGATCCCTTCTATAAAATATAGTGTTTTTTCAATTAAAATGGAAAATAAGTGGACCTGATGATATCATAATTCAAACACATTTGCTTTGTTGTTTGTTTTGGGATGAGCTGTGAGCAGCTTGCCTTCTCTCACACCCCTTTCCCCAGAAATCCCTTTCCCTCAACTTTTTATTCTTCCCTCTCCCAATATTTTAGTAGAATGATAGAATTTAGTAGAATGATAATTATTATCAAATTCTATAGTAACATGCCTTTAATGGAGTCAGGGGGAAAGTGGTTTAAAAAAAATCTTTACTGTACTTGATTTATTTCAAGCCAACATTAAACTACCTCTTGTAACTAACTTTTCATTCCTCTCTAAAGGAACTTAAAATTCATTACATAAAGAATAGAAATGTTGTTTTTCCCACTTAACAAGTAAAATTGAGTGAAAAGTCTCTTTAAGAGTAAGCATGTATATAAAAATGCCTGAGAATACATGAATCACACTTAGGGTTAAAGTGATTTGACCACATGAAATGTTCTGTAATAGGAAAACGATGATGTTTCTTTTAGAAGAAAGAACATATCCTATTATTATAGTTACTAGAGAAAAAAAGTCATGTATTCTGAGAATTCTAATGCACATAATTGCTAACTTCAGAAGATAGAAAAACTAATAAAAATAATTTGTCTCAACTTTAACCTGTAAAATGATTGAATTGCTGTAAGATACTTTCCCTGAACTATTCATTAATCTGGAATCAGAAATCAATCACTTCATTTACTCTGCGTATCTTTTCTTAAAGTCTAAAATCAGAAAGTCACAACTATATTGGGTAATGGGACCACTGAATAAATTCTGCTATAGGAAAATTTTAAGCTAACCAACCAGAAAACAAACAACTATATTCAAATCCTTCAGGAATTTAATTCAGACTGCTTAATGATAGAGCCAAGGAAGCCAAAGAAAAGAGTGTATTTAGTTGTTACAGTAAGTGAATCAAGAATAAAAAATATTGAGTTCATTGAACGGCCCACTGAATAGACTTGAATAAACAGCTTGACCTTTGGAAGTCTGAGAGCTTCAATTTATCTGCTCTCTAAATACACTTACAATAAAAATGCCATTAGAAGTATGTTGTGAGGATTAATGTCAGTGAAGACTGTGAGATCCATGGATAAGAGATGAAAAGGAATTCTAAATACCATAACTATAAATTAATTAAAGTTTAATGTTCCTTAAAAATCACATAGCTATCTGGGATAGATTTGTAGATGATACGCTAACATCATTTTTTATTTATTTTATGTTTTGAAGTTTTAAAAATAATAAATTCTAGAAAATACTTGGAAAATCCATGAATAAGATCTTCTGATATTTGTTTTGCTTTGGAAACAATCCCTATGATTCTGGGGTTTCAAAAATATTCTAGCTTGCTTAGACAAAATAATTGGTTTTTAATCCTAAAAATCTTTATTATTATTTTCATAGTAACAAACAGACAAGGGTGTTAACTGCACCAATTAGACTTTTAATGCTCCCTGTCTCTGTCCCCAGACCTCCTCTTCAGTTGTATTTGCCCAGTGCTGGGCATTGATTGCTATTCAAGTAAATTGTCATTATGATGATTTGTTTTTATGGGTGCCAATTAATGTGAAAATGTGGAAAGAATAGAAAAATATAGGGTTCTAATACCACCTAATAAAAGTTGAGATTTTAAAAATTCTGATACACACATATATACAAAAATTGATTATGTTCAGCTAGCCAGCATATAGTACATCATTAATTTCTGATGTAATGTTCAATGATTCATTAGTTGTGTATAATACCCAGTGCTCATCACATCACGTGCCTCCCTTAATACCCATTACCTGGTTACCAAAAATTATAGACAGCAATTAATTTTGTCAAAGGGACAAAAGTTAAAAAGATAGTTTAAAAGATGGTTTAAAAGATGGTTCTACCACAAAATTATTTTTGAAAGCTCCCACTTCTCCATTATATCTGAGAAGTAGGGTTTAATTGTCAAATATTTAGATATACATCTCTTCATGTATGCATGTGTGTGTGTGAGAGACAGACAGACAGACAGAGAGGGATAATGAATAATGGAGCACAAACAAAAAGGTAATTATACCTTTAGATTGACAAGATCTAAAGGTATAATTAGATCTATTCTTTTTTTTTAGATTTTTATTTATTTATTTATTAGAGAGAGAGAGAAACAGCATGAGAAGGGAGAGGGTCAGAGGGAGAAGCAGGATCCCCACTGAGCCGAGAGCCCAAGGTGGGACTCGATCCCAGGACTCTGGGATCATGACCTGAGCCGAAGGCAGTTGCTTAACCAACTGAGCCACCCTAGACTGACAAGATCTATTCTTGAGAATTACAAGATTTTGTGTCCAATACAATTAGCTAGGGAAGAAGAGGACAACATTTCATATTTTTAGGTAAGACTTAGTATTAAATCTACCCTAACTGCTTTGGCTACTGGCAACAAATCTAAATTATGGAAACAACAGCTTTCAGAATTGGGAACAGAGAATACTAGAAGCTGGTTGAATCAAAAATGAGACACGGGTGACTTTATCTCTTGGAGACTTAGAAATAAATTAGTACAGCCCTTGGTCTCATTTCACAAATGCAACTGCCTTAAGCCCAGACAGGAAAAGGGTCTTTCAAAGGCTGCACATGAGGTGGAAGAAAACAGAGCATCTTGACTCCAGGACAGCGCTCCTGGGCGGGTGAGTGGGGAAAAAGCCGGGGCACAGAGAAACATTTTACCTTCCTGTGTAATTTTGCATATTCATACTCTTCCTATCATGATTCAGCTGGCTTCTTCTCCCTGCTTGAGGGTAAACCTAGGGCTCATTTGCTGAAACTCCTACAGTGTGATACTATTCCTACAGATACTTAATAATATGTATTGAGCATCTGTAACATTACCTTCACTTTAGAGACATTATCTAGTTAATACTGCAAGGTCTGTATTTATATTTTACACCTAAGCCTTAGAAACATTATATAACTTGCCCAAATGAGAACTACGATCTGACCCATTCATTCTGACTACAGAGTCCACACTTTTTCCTCCATACCACACTGCCTTCCACATTTCACAGAAGATGTTCAGGAGCCCTTTGTAGATTGTGATGCCAGAAAAAGCTAGATTTGGGTTTAATGCCATGTTACTGCTTATGTAAGTCCTTTCTCCTAATACAATCTGAATCACTGAAAGACCATTACAAAATAAGAAATATTCAGATTAGCAGTCAAGGTGACCCATATTTGAAGGAAAATAGTGTAAAAAAAAAATGTCAGTACCAAGTTTATTAGCCAAAGCCAATCACCAATTTTGTCAATCTGAATGGATGGAAAACAAAATACTTTTTAAAAATATTTTTCTTCCTTTTTTGTAAGAGAAAAATCTTTCTATTTTCTAGTTGTCATTTGTTGTATTTCTGATGGCTTAGAAATCATATTCTTCCTTAGCCATTATTTGAAAAATATTTTCTAAGCCACAAAAGTACTTCTTTGGAAAAGTGAAATTGTAATGTAGAAAAAATGTTTTCTTAAGACAGCTTGAGGACATTTAGGTGCTTTAAAAAATTATGTCATTGTAAGCTCTTCTCTTAGAAAAACAAATTGTAGAGATCCAAAACATATGTCATATGCTTAAGTACAGAATTATTACTCCATTTCCAGCTTTGTTTTTACTGTCTAAATGACCTGCTGTTTCAGTGAAGGACTCATGGTTTTGCACTTTATTTTCCTAGAGATGATACAGCAAATATTACAAATGTTAGATAATCACTAGTGTTAACAGAAATTTCATCCACAAAGTTTTAGGTTAAATTCTATGGAGTAGGAAAAACAATCGTAAACTACATTTTGCTAATACCGTCATAAAAGTGTGAAATTATTTACCTTCCCTAGGTCCTATAGAAAACACTTTAAAATGCCACAAAGATGTATAACAAGACATAAAACTGCAAATATTAACTGTCTATTTTCTTGAAATATAATTTAAACTTTGTGACTAGGACAAGAAAATGTCACATTCCTTTCTCTTGCTAAGGAAATTGCATATTTCCTTTGCAAAAATAAAGAATATGCAGTTTTCATAAACATGTATGTGACAGTTTTAAAGTTGTTTTGTTTCAGGTTAAAGGTTTCTATAAATTTTCATGATTGTGCCAAAGTTGAAAAAAGAAAAGAAGCAAAGAAGACAGAGCAAACATTAACCTTAAGGGTATAAGCTTTGTTCTTCACCAATGTTAAAAACATTTCTCTTATATCCATATCTGTCTTCTCCAAATATTATCTTGACTTACATAACTTTAAAATTCATCTTAGAATGAATATACTTCCAAATTTTTATGTATCCCTCCATGATCTGAAATATTCTAAATAGAAAGTCAATCTTTGCTCTTTACCAGGATTTGTGAAGCAAACAGATATGTATTTTATTAAGTGGCAAATAGAGCAGTGAGCTGGGCAGTTCATTCCCATGGAGTGTGCAGTGTTTGGTTTGTGGATTAGCAGATACCGTAAGCCTTGGTTGAGGACATCAATTTCACTGGGAATTGAGTAATCGTGGAAGCAGAGGACCTTGTTTAAGATACAGATCAATGAAGGAAACGTTTCATTGTAAGATCACCACTGTCATAAAGGCTTTATGTCTACTTGCCATTTAATCCTCACGTTGACCCTAGTAGGTAGAAACTGTTTTTGTCTTCCTTTTACATATGAAGAGACTGAGGCCAGAGAATTCAAGGACTTTGCCAAAATTCATGCGGCCTGTAAGTGGCAGACTCATGCTTTTTGCTAGCCACTGTAGGTTTTAAATAGTGATTGTTAGTATCTTTTTGAAGAAGAAAAGATGGACAAGATGGGAAAGGTCACTAGGAGGTCTCTTCTGTCTGTAAATATTCGGCTCCTTATGATTTCAGAATTTAATCCAGAGTGCACAGATTTAAAAATTTTCTGTTGAACACAAGCTGATGGGTCACAGGATTTTATAGGGTTAGTCCAAAAACTCTAAGGGAGACAAGAAAGTCCCTAGCTCAGCTTCCTGGCTCCTGGTAGACTGGCTTTGTTAGCTGCCCCTATGGTTTTCCTGGTCTCTGTAGAGGTTCCAGATTGAAAAGCCAGTCAGCACTGTTGGGGAGCATAGAAAAGCAGACCCACTTGTGGGATGATGCTAGATGCTTTGTCCAACCAGTAAGTATGTTGAAGGAATAGATGTAACCACACGTATAGATATGTCTATGTAGAGTTGTGGGGTTTTCTTATTTTATTTTCCCCCTCATTATTAACAGTACAGTAAAAGTATACTACCAGAGCTTGGCGAGTCTATTTAAACCCTAATTTTTCTTGACAGTAAAAAGAGCTTGCTCCTAAATTCAGAATATTCCAATAGGTTCCCTCTGTAAGAATTTTTGTTAATGAAAGAAATAATACATGTTACTTTTGCCATGACAAGAATAAACTGGAGTATATTTTGTTTATGACAATGTTAAACACAAAATTTTTCCTATTCTATGTATATTTATTTTATATATATATATATATATACTTTATAAGAAAGATATAGTTGTATCTCCTACAAAACTTATCAAAATAGAATGGAAAATTTTCTAAGAGTTTCTGACTATTTAATGCATCATTAAAAATTAAATTAGTTTGATCTTTTGCACATAATTTCCCTGCATTTCAAAAGTATATGTAGTGCTTTTATAAGTATATAAACTTTTTACTAACATTACTGACTAGAATAATTTTGTGATTTTAATCCCTTTAAATGATCACAAATATTCTATAGAACTTACCTTTTGACCATTCACCCCTGGAATTCCAGGTACTCCAACAGAACCCTAAGAAGACACATGATTAAATTAAGCATAGAATCACAAAATATTTCAATTCTAAGTTTGTATTGTATTAATTATGTCAGCCATAACCTTACCTTGCTAAAACATGTGTGAAAGGCTAAGTTTTTCAGATCTTATGCATGGTATTCAGATATATAATAATGTAAGCAGATTCATCAAGCATTCCCAGAAACTACGGAGTTAAATTTAACCATGTTTCTAAATATCCACTTATCCCTAATATGATTTTAAAGAAATTCACATCATAAATTGGGATCCACAGCTATCAGAAGGCCACATGGCTCCAAATTTTGGTGCTTTTAAGAAATAAACAGGCTTAGTTCCATCTGGAAAAGCCTAGCAGTAGCAGTAACTCTTGCATTTCAGGAGTTTAAATACCATAAAACAAAAGGTAATTAAAATAACAACCACTTGTTTCACAATTAGTCAAATAAGGCACTCAAATTTATTGTATTTGAAGCATTTTCCCCTGGACTTTCAGGGTGTACATTTAAGCCAGGTGAGTGTGAATATGTCTTCCTAGACTAGAAAAGGTGTTACAAATGTTAAACACTGACTAGGAATAACACAACAACACATCAAATATTAAGTTAAGAGTGTGTGTGTGTGTGTGTAGACATGTGTGCACATCTGCACTGGGGTGATTACGAACGGTTGGACGTAGGTGGGGTGAACTGAGAATAAGAAACCTAATTATCACCTGAGAAAATCTATGACATTTACCTGGATATAGAACATTAACAAATGTTTTCGGATAGTGATGTCACCCCCTTTCAGGCTCTGGAGAAATCATTTTTAAATAAAATATGTTTATTCTTTGTCTAGCCCTAGAAAACAGATCTTTCTAAGTTGATGTATGATATTAAATTTCTTTAATAATAATGGGAAAAAAGTTTTTTTAAAGAGTAAATATAAACCTCAAGCTGCTCTAAAAGAGAAAGTTTATTAAAAATATAGTCACTAAAAAATATATAGTCATTATATGCAAAACAAATTGAGATGGCAAGTTCCTTAGTGTTTTGGTAATTATATTGAGTGGGTCATTAAAAGACTTCCTGAAGCCTCAGGCAGTAATTTTAGCCTGGTCGCATGTGGATTAGGGTAGCTTTACAATTTCACACCATGCTTAATAGAGACATTATTGCGAAGGACAAAGTGTTCTTATACACAAGTTGTCTCACAACTCATTGGCTTTGGACTTGGTTTGTAGGATTATGTTTCAACAGATGCCACATGCCCAGTGCTTGGGGAATAAAAAGTCTCTATCTTTGATGGATTCCAAAGATAAAGAATAATCACTTTTCCACCTGTTGTAATACAATTTGTTTTCTTTAGTTTTCTGCAGGTTAAATATCCCTTTTTCCCCATTGTGTGGTGGGAGTTGTAACAGGGAATGGGGACTTAGCAATATTTTGTTGGCAAAGGGCCACCTACCTACTATTGATATATTTACTACTGTAGTATTGATGTAATTTTAGAAGCGCTAGACCCTCTCCATCAGAATGTAATGGTGAATTCTGATGACTGGGAAATGACAATCAGGAAGTCACTTTTCAGCTTACCTCAGCAAAGGAAAACACTAATGGACCAATGGAATACAGTCACCAAACAACAAGTACATCTTTTGTTCTGGTCATAATCCTTGAGCAGGACCATGCACTCAGTCTGCAATGTCATATGACCTTTCAAATTCTAAGTTTTGTCACAATGTTCTGCCAGCATTTTAATTAAAATTTCAATAACCTAAAGTTCGACAGACAGCTTAAAAAGAATTTACTCTGGATTTATTGGATTTTCTATAATGGAGTTGATTAGAAATCTAATGGCTCACATTAAATGATTGTATTTTTAGAAAGGAGAATGCACAATCCAGATGCTTCAGCATGGCTTACAGTAGCTAATTCTATTCACCTCTCATGCTAGGCATTAGGCAATGCAAGTATAATTACTTCCCCAGTACTGTTTATACTCTACCTTTTGTCCTGGAGGCCCCAGAGGACCCTAAAAATAGAAAAATTATTCAATTAACATACTAATGTAACCATTTAAACTTAATTAGGCCAATTAAAACTGTCTTAGTCTGCAAGGTTCTCTATGCTGTGCAGAAATATGCTGATGTTTTGTATGTCGAGGAAAACGGAAATTACTGGTTGGAAGTACACAATAGGTCTTTTCTTCTCTCTTGTTTTCTTTTGAAGACCATTAAGCATATGCAGTTAGATTCTGATTTTTCCTTTAAAAAAAGAATCTTTGCTGTTCTGGTGCATCTGTTTCTTCAAATACCTGTACATCTACCACCTCAATCTCATTTAGAAGAGGCTGGAGATGTTACTGCTAGAAGCAGTGAAAATGCAATGCAGTTCCCCAGCAAGCAGCACATTATGTGACTTCTGCATCTGCAAAACTTCAGGAAACAGATTTGCAAAGGGAATCATTGAATAGCATTACAAAGAAACATGTTTTGTCCTATTCTTCCTCTTATGAAATGTGGCACAAAAACTTGTTTACAAACTAGGGGATGCCAAGGTCAACTGTGGCACCTAGGGTGTACCAGAAAAGGAAACAAAAGATGCTGTCAGCTGTCGATAACTATGATACTGGGCGCGTGGGGGGAATAGAATATTTAGGAAGATGGATGGGAATATTTACATATAAAATGCAAATACAGCAGTTCTGAGATTTAGCTGTTTTTCAACCACAAAGTCAGCATTGGGATTCTGTTGGCTTTATGTAGAATTAGGCGAAGCTTTGGGATGGTGGAAAAGAGCACAAAGACATCCAGCTATAATTCTGACTATTTATGTCTATTTTTACATAAAATATTGAGCATTTTTCTTCTAATTCTTTTTACAAATACTTTTAATTTTAGTATATTTTAACAAAGTTATACTTTATAAATGATAGTAAATGATAGTTTACTCTATCACTTCATGTTCACTGGCTCTGTATTCCATTACACCTAATGAATGGCTAGCCTATTTTCAATGTGTGACGTTTCAGTTAATCAGCATCTTAATTCATACTCTGTACTATTAAAGAAAGCACTAGAGTGCACATTAGAGGGAGAATTAGTCATGCATAATTTTTTTATTAAAAATACACCATGTTTAGGAACATTCAGAGAATCTGTTCCTCATAAATTATTTTGTAATCCTCACAGGAACACTAAGAATTTCCTCATAAAATCAGCTTTAGGTTATTGAAAGCGCACTGTGCAATATCACCTTTCTATGTTCCTTGTTTATTTACTCAACTGACTAACTTCTTAATGAGCTGGTTATCTGGTATATCTGTGCAGTCAGACAGCCTCCCTCCCCATTTCGCCCCTTCTACTTAAAATTCTCCGTTTCAGATTTTGCAGAGAAAATAGAGGCTATCAGGTGTAAATTCCCTCAACATTATGTCTCTCATCAATCCAAACCCAGGTGGACCTCCTTCCTATGTCAGAGGGAGAAGAGGCACCCCTCTTCTGCAGGCAGATGCATCCAGTAGACTCTGGAATCCATCCTTGTCTCTGTCCTCGGGGATCTTTCTCCATCAATTATCCATGCATCTGTATCAGAGCCTCCTGCTTTCCACTAGTTCCTTCCCCTTAGCACATAAACAGGCTTAATCATCTCTCACTTGGATAAATTGTTTGGGAAGTGAATGCTAATGTTAAGTAAAGGCAGAATTTGGAAGTTGTAGTGATGGGAGAGCTGAGAGTCGAAGAAGACTTGGGTTTTATCATGGTCTATGATTCCATTTGCCCCAGCATCTCTAGGGCATTTCATTTCTTAAAATGTTGATGTTAGAAAGGAAATCATATAACAAAAAGTACATTAATTCAATGTTTAGACTGAGAATGGAAATGTTCAATTCAAAAAGGTTTGTTTCCATTTAAACCTAACTTTGCCACTTGAAAAAAGATTGTGCAGTACAGTTGAGTTTTTCACTACATTGATGGATAACCCAGGAAGGGAATATTTCATAGAAAAATCAGAGCAAATTTGAAATCAAGTGTTTTAACTAGAGACTGACATTTCTGTATTTTCTAATTTGGTCTCTGTTGCATGACCACATTAAAGATTCAGAAAGACTACCCATAACCGTGAAATCTACAAAATTATATTGTCTATTTTAACACAATATTTCATGAAAATCAAAAGATGGCTATAGAGAAAATAAATACAAAATTTTTCTTCACGGTTAGGAAACTACTTCTATTTTTGCTAAACTCTAAAAATAAAAGCAGTTTTAAAGATGTAACATTAACTTTGAACTGTGAATACATGTCTTGTGGATTATTCATAACGAAGTTGCCAAGGATATATTCTCAGCTACCAAAAATGTGCATATAGTCCTTAGATCTCACTGGCGGGAAAAATGGTAGCAAGCCAAGGATAGTGTCATCTGTTACTAGCAGGGGAGTGGGAATAGACTGAAGCTGGATATAAGGCACAGACATACATTCGAGTAAGTATAGACACACACACGCACACACACACACACACACACACACACACCCCAAAGAGTTATTTTGCTGATCAAGATTTTGCTTAATGTGTTTTGAGTGTCCTTATATTAATAAAACCATTATATACCTATGACATTGTGGTCATTAAATTTAAGTTTACAAATAAAAGCTTCACTGCTCAGAAATTGATTTTAAGGGCTCCTGGGTGGCTCAGTCGGTTAAGCATCCGCCTTCGGCTCAGGTCATGACACCAGGGTCCTGGGATCCAGCCCTGCGTGGGGCTTCCTGCTCAGCGGGGAGCCTGCTTCTCCCTCTGCAACTCCCCCTGCTTGCGTGCTCTTTCTCTCTCTCTAGCAAATAAATAAATAAAATCTTTAAAAAAAATTGATTTTGAAGTTAAAGTATGTTGCTACCAGTTGGTTAAGATGTTTACATTTGTTTAGTTTTGTGACTTCTAGAACAAATATAAATTAATAAAGTAACGGGCAAATGCCATACAACCATTCACTAACCTATCTAATCCTCTTAAATTTATTTATATTTTCAGCCTGATCAAAAGTCATTACGAATAATGACTCAGATGAACAATGTTGTAAGTTCATTACTCACTAGTCAAATTATTCCTTTTATTATTCCTAAAATTAAAGCCAATTGTTCTAGTGTTTTAAGATTTCTAAAATAATTCCATTATTATTGTCTCCGTGACTTAAGTTTGGATCAAATATTTTTCCAGACTAAAGAGTCAATTTTTCATTCCATTTTTATTAATCAATAAATTGTTCTTTTTAAGATATTTTTTGGTGGGCACTGTTATGTTTGCATATACTTTGTAGAGGCTCAATTTAAATGGGAACAATCTGGTCTCTTCATTTTTCAAAATAATTTCTGTGTATATGTCTCAAGATTAAAAACTGTGCACCATATATAATCTCAACATATTAAACTGTATTTCTTTAAGTTTACCTCCAGAAGTGTAAACTATAATTTAAACCTTAAAATACACTTATTTTGGTACAGGTTCTAGGTGATGTATTCAAAAGATAAAAACCAAATGAGCCACTGAAAAATTCCAAGTGCGGGGCGCCTGGGTGGCTCAGTTGGTTAAGCGACTGCCTTCGGCTCAGGTCATGATCCCGGAGTCCTGGGATCGAGTCCCGCATCAGGCTCCCTGCTCAGCGAGGAGCCTGCTTCTCCCTCGGACCCTCCCCCCTCTCATGTACTCTCTCTCTCTCTCTCATTCTCGCTCTCTCAAATAAATAAATCTTTAAAAAAAATAAAAATTCCAAGTGCGGAGTAATAACATCACTCATCTGCAGACAAATTTTAAAACCAAAGTTTTTGTGATCTTTTTGGAAGAGGCCATGGAGGGCTATGCAATGTTAAAACTTATAAACAAGAAAGAAATTACACAGCGCCCTTGATTTTCTTTCCTGTTTACCTTCACCCCTGCTAGATTCCATTTTTAAATACTGTAAAATATGTGGACTATGGTGAGCAAGTAAGTCAGAGAAATATGATCGTCCTACTTGGTGATTGCCTTCTCCAAAAAGTGTGTGACTCATGGCCTGGGAGTGATCCTTTACCCCTTCCTGCTCAAGTATATCAGATAATTACTCAAGAATCTCTCCAGCCCGCCCTCTTCATCACCTGCATCACTATGCCCTTGTTCAAACCCTCTTCTCTCCCAGCTAGCTGATGGGCGTCCACCTGAGGGCCACTCTGCCCTTAGTCTCCTTCCACCTCTCTGCACGGTGCTGCCTGAGTGAGCTTTCTAGAAGGCTAATGGGTTCTTATCTTTCCTCTACTGAAAAATTCTTCAATGGCTTTCCATAGCTTTTGAGAAAAGCAGGAGCTTTTGTAAGATTGGTAGCTCACCACAGGAGGCATGCTTTTGCGTCTCTGCACCGCTGTACCTCTGGCTGGCTATTCCTGCAACTTCTCTTTGGTCCTCTCTCCTCTACCCATTCCATCACTTAGAGCTCAGTGCCCACACCTGTGGGCCTGGTCCCCTTCTTTTGTTCTTCAAAGCGCCCCTATGACAGCACTTCTTTCATAAAATTTACCAACAGTACTGTAATCGTCTAGTTACTTCTTTCTTCACACCAAATGTCTTTTGTCATGCACAGTAGCTGGCATATGGTAACTGTCCAGTGACTCCTTTTGCATGCACTCATTAACTCATCCACTTAATAGTTTTCTAGTACCCACTGAGTGTCAGGCAATGTTCTCAGTACTGAGGAAACAGCCCTGAACAAAATAAGCAAAAATGCATGCCCTCCTAGACCTCATATTCTAATGAATGGAGAAAGACAGTAAACAAATAAATGAGTAAAATCAAAGTGTGTCAGGTGGTAAGTGCTAAAGCAAACGGGAATAAGGATTGGGAGAAGTAGATGTGGTAGTATTTTAAAGTGGGGGTGGTGGGGAGGTCAGTGAAGGCCTCAGTGATAAAGTGACTCTTGGACAGAGCCCCGAAAGAGGTCAGGCAGAGGCATGCCTATAAAAGGAAGAAGAATGTTCCAGGCAAGGGAACAGCAAGTACAAAGGCCAAGAGGTGGGCACATGCTAATTGTGTTTAAGGAACACCAAAGAGGCTATAGGTAGGAAGTTGAAGGTGGGGATATGGATCGGGAAGGGAGACTGTATTTGTGTGGACTTACAGATTCTTGTAAGCACAATAGTGTTTACTTTGAGGATAATAAAAATTATAGGAATAAATACATATGAATAAATCAAGTTTTTCTTGTGCCATAGACAACAGTGTCTCAAGATGGGAATGAGATTTTTCACCCTTGCATTTACCCAAGTCATTCCAACACTACTGGAATATTCTAATAGCCTCTAGATTACCTCTAAATGCAAAAATGAGAGGAGGAATTCAGTTCATGCCTTCTATATTAAAACAGCCAAGCAAAAATCATCTTAGTTACATAGTCTCATTAATATGGAAAGTGTTGTGGATGTGGATGTAGGTCCAAGGTCTCTAATGCACTTCAGAAAGCCATTATGTAAACCATATCTAGAATTATCAACCCCAATTAATCTTCAAACACACAGTTAAGAAATGGATGTTTCTATAACCATTATGCATTGGCTGCACTTTCCAGCTTGTAAAAATTTTAAAAAGCATTTTTTAATTAAAAAAAGTCTTTTTAATTTAAGAAGACTGATAGATCATGGAATGAAATGGAATGGAAAAAAATTAATGAATTCTTCTGACACCACCGATGTTAGTCCAAATTTGATTGAGGTATTAATTACTTAAACAGGATGCAGAGTTTCTAAATGATGTGCTTTAGGTTGCCTCTTGGGAGGTGTTTTAAGGCAAGTTCTGGTTGCCTGCTATTAGGAAATGATGTTTTGTGTGAGCAGGGGGCGGACACAGTTCCTGTTCTGTCCCTGATGGCTAACAGTAAAATTTGAAGCTCTGAAAGCTGCTGGTCATTTCTGGATACAAGAATATACAACCAGCTTCTGTAATAAAAAACACAGGGAACAAAAAAGAGGTGGTCCATCTGTAAAGAGGAGGATAAAAGCCCCAAACGATTAAGCCATTTAAAATTATTTCCCTTTTGAGTTAAGAATTTTTCCATGATTTAATAATAGTTAGGCAAAACGAAGAAAATACGTTAAAGTCAGGTTCTGTAGGGAAGAATGATAACACATATAATCTAACTTTTGGAGTCATAAAATGTTAGTACCAGAATTTCTCAGGGACGTGGTGTAACAGACTTTAATTGTAACTTTTTCAAAGATACTAACCCCGTCAAATGCATTGCAAGATCAGAAAATGCATTAACTTGGTTATTAAAGCGTAAGAGGAAATTTGAAATAAATAATGAAAATTGGTCTTAAGAAGAATTCATTTAAGATACACTTATATAAAATTCCATATTCTACTTGGATGTCTGATGAGGGAAGGTCAAGAAACATAAACTCTAGCCACTATTATATGTATGTCTGGAGTATACTTCAAGTAATGTTTTACAAGATTCAGATTTCATAGCTTAAGTGTGTGGAAATGCCCAACTAGGAACTACTGGGAAATGTTTAGAATATAAGAGAGTGTGCTGAAATGTTTTCAGTGTAAAAGCCAATGATTTAGTTGAACTGGGTATGAAGGAATACAGCATAAACAAGAAAGAGCGGGAGAGTGCTGAGATGGGAGAGCCTCATATCTTGTTTTGAGTCTTTCATGGACTCTGTCTTCAGTCACACTTAATCATTTATATTTTTCCAAGCAGTCTCCTATTAGTCTTCACGTGAAGTTCTTAATAATTCTTCGGGGCTCAGCAGTCATAACTCACGTCCTTTGTGAGCCTTCTCCAGTGCACCCAGACAGAGCTGGTTTTTATCCTCTGTGTTTCTCTAGCACATTTTAACCAGCTATATTTTAATATATTCACATATTTATAAAATCTACTTGACTAGGCAGCAAGTTCTTCAGGTCATATATTTTAAATCCTCAGTACCTAGTTAGTGCCTAGCAAATAAATATTGACTAAATTGAAACAATGAATTAATGAACATAAAAATTATTAAATTCCACTTACCGGATTTCCTCCATAATTTTACCACTCAAACCATTATTCCTCTATCATGGGAAAGAGTTCCCAGTTTTGAGGGAGTTCTTCCTCTGTAAGTTTCTGGGAGTTTTGTGTCAATAATATAGCTCCATAATTTCTATTATTTGAAGTAGTTCTTTTTAAAAAAAAGATTTTATGTATGTATGTATGTATGTATGTATGTATTTGAGACACACACACACACAAAAAGCACATGGGGTATGGGGCAGAGGGGGAGGGAGAAGGACAAGCAGACTCCATCCTGAGCACAGAGCCAGACCTGCAGTTCCATCCACCCTGAGATCCTGACCTGAGTGGGAACCAAGAGTCAGATGCTCAACGACCGAGCCACCAAGGCACCCCTGAAATAGTTCTTCTAAAACAGGTCTACTTTAGAGACTATCAGTAAGATGGCATGTAATTCTATTAATTCATGAATATTTGACCCCAAAAAAGTTTTAAATGGAGTAATTATTTTTTAAAAGGAATAAATTATTTCTGACTTCTCTATCTCAAGTGCTGAGTTTCTGGGGGACAAAAGGATGAGTCATCCATTGGTGTTTCTCAAGATTATGAAGCTGTGACCTCTGTAAGGAAGGTCTCTTAAAGCTCAGGAAATTAAAGAAGTAATCCGTTTTTTTCACTACTTAACAAAACCAGGACCCAAGACTAAATATTGAGTATAAACTACCACCTCAGATTAAAGACAAATCTAGGTATTTGAGAATCTATGTTCTGAGTAGGTCCCAAAACAGAGACTTTATCACCTCTCACCAGATATCCAAAGCTGAAATTAGCTCATTCCATTCCTTCTAAATATTTAATAAATTGTTTCTTGTTGCTGAACTCAAAATGGAAATGACCCAGAAAGAAAGAAAAATTAACAGGCTTCCTCTGCCCTCTGTGATTAAGCACACTTCCCTAGCGTACCATAAAGGAAACAAATTTATGGTTCACGAAGGCCTATCACTGTACACTACACTCAGTAAAAAATATTTCTATCGAGTAAAGTATAAGTGCTTTTCCTATTTTAAATCAACAATGCTGAGAAACACTAGCTGCTAAAATTTAAATATCCCATGATCAGCAGAAGGAGGACATAAATTTAGGACTATAATATATAGTCATCTACTCTTCAGGTCTATTTTCCGCCTAGACCACCACTGTCCATCAGAACATTCTGGAATGATGGAAGTGGTCTATTTTGCTTCATCCAGTATGGTAACCACTAACCACAAGTGGCTATGGAACACTGGAAGTGTGGCTAGTGCAATTGTTAGGAATTGGATTTAAAATTTTATTTAATTTTAATTAATTTACATTTAAATAGCCACATGTGGCTAGTGGCTACTGTATTACAAAATGCAAATCTAGACTTTGTAAAACACATAAAACTTCAATCAGGTGAACTGAATTCCAGCCTAGTTCTGCCGCTGACTGCTTTGTGACCTTGGTCAAGTCATTTAACCACTCTGATGCTGTTTCTTTATCTGTGAAGTGATAAACTAGATGATTCCTAAAATTTCCTCTAAATCGGGGTGCCTGGGTGGCTCAGTTGGCTAAGCGTCTGCCTTCGGCTCAGGTCATGATCCCAGGGTCCTGGGATCAAGTCCCGCATCGGCCTCCTTGCTCAACCAGGAGACTGCTTCTCCCTCTCCCTCTGCCTGCTGCTTCCCCTGCTGTGCTCTCTCTGTGTGTCAAATAAATAAAATCTTTTAAAAAAAAATTCTTCTAAATCTTTTACACTCTGCTTTAAAAATAGCCACGTAGTGTGACTAGAAATCGATACAGTTACTTTTCAACTATCCTCATGAAAAATATTTTTTTAGTTACACCACACATATTCATGAACACACATATACTCCAAATAATCTATAATACACAAATGAATTTAAGAAGATGCAGGAGAAAAAGCAGTTTTATAGTAATCCTGTTGGATTTATCCTGCCTACTCCCACTCCTGGTGTACAATGACTCCTGTTGGGAGAAAAATATAAAGCTGATTCCTTTGTATTAGTACCTGATTTATTGATTCATTGATTTATATAATTTATAAATCTATATAATTTGTATAATTCAGTCATTCAGTTGCACAATAAGTACCAAGCACAATTATTGTATGACATGATAAATGCTGTGGAGGAGAGAAGACAGCTTCTAACTTAGCTTAGTGTGAGGGGGTGTGAATATGTGAGTGTGCATGAAGTTTTCTCAAAGAACATGAAGAAAGCAGAAGTCTAATCTTTAAAGAATCCACTCAGACACGTGGACTCTGTTCTGCCCTTAGCCCTGGGCCAGAGGGTTCTTGCTTTTGGGCCTATGCTCTAAACCCATGTACTCCTCATGGGCAGCCCCACCCCCTGACCTCAGACTCTGCTTTGGGCAATAGGGACCCTGGAACTCTCTGCCCCAATGACTGGAGCTCATTTCAATGACTCTGAGTTGCCTCTACCTCAGGTCGGTTTTTCCAAAAGTGAACCACACCACTGGTGTGCACAACAGCGAACTGGTAGAGGAGGCAAAGAGGTGGGTATTTTGAGGCATGCGGACATAGTTTGATCTTTGAACATTCCAGAATGTCTACAGGTGACAGCTCTAGTCTCATAAAGTTGAGGGATGAGGTAGGTGTGGGAAAGAAAGGGAAGAGGCCAGGGCCAGGGGCTGGGACTGGGTTATAGCTCTCTGCATGCTGCCACACTCTGGCTTGGATCTCCAAGGAGTATAATAATTTTGCATTTCAACTTTCCAAGTCACTATGAGAACATTCCTGTGAAGGTCATAGGACAGAGCATATTTTACCTGTCACTTTATTAGTTTGGTTAATACCTTTTAAATATTTCAACACATTGTATGAGGGCATCCATTTATATTCTTGCCCTAAAATGTGCACGTTTGCCCTTAATCTGCAGATGTAAGGCACAGGACTTATACGGACACAACTTTATTTTGAGAAGCTTCCTCCTAATCTAATAATGAGATATGAGAATTTGGTAAAGAGATTTCAATGTCATTGATATCCTCATACAAGAGTGATTTATTTTGCCTCAGTTTAGCTCTACAGTACGTTGGATCCTACCGTTAAAAGAAATGATAACTAGAGAGGTTGATGATACATTTGAAGGAGACAATTTTTAAGGCCTTTTTCCACTGTTGTTTATTGTACCTCATTATTTACAGAATGTGTAGGTGTGCATATATAACATGGATAAATGGCTATGTAATGTGTGCCTGCGTGTTTACAATGAAAACAGAATAGAATGAGAGGACTTTAGATCTGGAAGGGGACTTAGATATCATTGAGTTTCACCACTGTTATAGATGAAGAATCTAAAACCTAGATATTAAATTTGTCTGCTATAGCTTTCTAGACCTTTAACTGGAACCAGAGTAAGACAGTTAAAAATAGAGCTGATGCACATCCTAGAGGTTGTTACGAAAGACAAAATGAGATAGAGAAGAATACAGACAGTAATCTATTCAGCCTTGTAGACTATCTTTTCATACTTCTGTTACTTGATTGTACTTTTTTTATGTTATGTTAATCCCCATACATTACATCATTAGTTTTTGATGTAGCGTTCCACGATTCATTGTTTGTGCATAACACCCAGTGCTCCATGCATTTTTTTATTTTATTATGTTATGTTAGTCACCATACATTACATCATTAGTTTTTGATGTAGCGTTCCACAATTCATCGTTTGCGTGTAACACCCAGTGCTCTTAAACCACTAGTGCAAATGCTCCCTTTAAGGTCAACTCTTTGTCTCTAAGACACTGAGCCAGCTTTAAAGAAAAGTCAAATGTCACGCTCTCCTACCACACCAAGGTGACCTTTCAACACTAGAAGTCCATGCAGACAGGAATCCAAAATGAGTTCCTCTGAGTTGGGCAACTGGACAGGGCAGTGGGACTGCACCAAAAGGAAGCATTACTTGTCTACTCTCTTGGTCCATTTGGAAAACCAAACATTACAGGCTCTGGACAAAAGCACCAAGGAGATGGGAAGAACTCTGTTCTTGTGGCCTTTACTTGTACTTCATGGACAATCAGATTAGGTGAGGATAATAAAGCATTAGAATGGTTGCTAAGGCATCCCAGCAGGCAATGTGCACAACTGAAGTAAACACAGTTTTACTCAACAAGATTCCATTGTTAAAATCTAGTCTAATAGCTAAATATCCTACGATGATTTTGGTCATTTTTGTTATTTGTGATTTGAAGGTTTGGGGTGTTGCTTTCTTCGCTAGATTAAAATCACAAAGAGAAGCCTACTGTTGTCTCCCTTGTCTGCCATTCTGCTGACCAAGATAGTTGGCAGAGAAAGTACAATTGAGTAAAATGATTTTTAGATGTGGGAGAGCAATACATTATAACTAAATATATTTAAAGTGAACCTTCACAATTTGCTTATTTCAATTTTATTTTAAATAAAGCAGAAGTAATTATTTATGCTTACGTTATTAGCTAACATAAATGCATTACATTCACTTGACCCTAATGTATTAAATGTGTTTGCAGGCAAAATTAAAATAAACTGAAAATATCTATAACATGTTCATACATAAGTCCAAATTTCACCGTAAGGAACAATAACAGCAAAAGTTTTTCTGAGTTTTGAAAAAAAAAATCTTTGACACCACCAGGGCCCAATGAATGACATTTGAAATACTCTTATAATTCAGAAAGAGATGATGAATGGATATGCTATGGAGTTTGCATATATTTGGGAGGAGAATGAGGGATGAAGATAGGGTTTCAGAGTAGAGAAAGTGACTTGGTCTATAAAGCCTTGGATGTAGACACTTTGGGCCACAGAATAATTTCCAGGAAATTGGGATGAATTGGCATATTAATAAGATATTTATAAAACATCTATCTTTTATGCTTTTGAGAACTCCTGTATTTGCCAACAAAAGAAACAGTGAGAATACCAAAAGAAAAGCTGACTTCAAAAATGGTATTTGAACAACTATTTAAACCTCTGAAGAACTTGAAAAATAAAGATCACTTGCGCTAGGGTTCAGAACTTTAGCACTTCCAATTGTGGTCAGTCTTTCCTTTGATTCTTGGGTCTAGTTTACATTAAACCCAAGAACATTAGACCCAAGAACAGAGCTAAGAGCCGCTCTCTTCTTATTTAAATGGAGTCCAATTTATTTTAGCTTGAGATTCCATCTTTTAAAATCTCATCCTGAGCTTCTCAGAAAACCCAAAGGTCATGTTTACAGAATAGATGCACAGCAGGATTAAATAAATGTGGAACTGCTTGAGCTGCAGGCCTTCTTTTTTATTCTATCAGAGATGCTGTTAATCTTCAGATGATTATTTTTGCAATATAAAATATATATCCTGGATTATGAAAACTAATTCCCCACCTGACACACTCATAAACAGTTTTGTAAGAGCTAATTTTAGAATGTTCCCAGGTTTTTTCATGTCATCATCAGAAACAATTTACATTTTAAAAAATTCTCCAGTGCCCCTCAAGACCCTTTTATAAGCAAACACTCCTCCACAATACAAAGCAATAAATGTAGTGAGTTTTACATACTGTGGAAAAGATGAGAGCCATGCTTTTTATTATCTTTCCTTGTTTTCACTGGTGGATGAGAAGAGGATTGTTATGAAAAATTGATAATGTAAGATGATCGGAGAAGGCCAAAAAAAAAAAAAATGACAACAGCAAATACGACCAAAGGAATAAGTTGCACTACCAATCACAGTAGTTGATACACTGCAATTTAACTGATAGCTATAATCACACTGTTCTTAGCCCTTACATTCTTTCTGTGTGCTAAGTTATGTCAGCAGGGATTCATCTTATGAGCAATATTTCTTGTTTATGGAACTCTTAGTTCATAAAGCATTTTCATATTATTATTATTTCATTTGCTTCACACCATAACCCAGTGAGATAGATGAGTTAGGAATTACTGCCTATATGTTATAGATCAGTAAAAAAGATCATAGACTATAGTCATAACACTCCTAAGCAGTTTTGAGGCCAGAACTACTGATGCAATGTACTTTTCTCCCTACCAGACTTTGAGTCAAAACACACATGAGCATGCAAACACACACACACACACACACACACACACACTACTTAAAAGAAAAAAAATTTCCAATGAAATTTTTCTCCCATGAAAACTGCTATTATTTTTCCAGGATCCTCTTCTTTCTTTGAGATGGGTTAAAATATATAGGTGCTATTTGAATTAACAAATATAACTAGTGGTTTTTTGAGAATGATAGTTTTTTAAACCACAGAAATATTTCATTTTAAGCAAATATAAGATATAAAAATTCAGTTTGCTGGGAAGAGGAATTAGAGGATTATATTGCTTTACAAAAAGACTCTGAATGGAATTGCTTTAAATAGCAAAATTCCCCAGAACATTTAAGATATGTTGATTTATGAAAATCTGATTCATATAGAACTTTACAGGAATACATCTGCTATATAAATCCGTGTTCACCTGTAATTTACTCTAGGGGGAACAACTGAGTGATAATAATAATAACACACTCATATAGTTCTTCGTTATGTATTTTAAAGTGCTTTCCCCTAATTTATTGCATTTGTCTTTGGCAACCTTATAAGGGAGGCAGAGAGGGTATTATTATCCTTTCTTTATAGATGAGAAATTGAGAGGTTAAGTGACTTGCCCAAGGTCAGACAGACTATTCATTCATTTACTGCTATTTGAGTGATGTAGTTTTAACGGGTTAGTCAAGGAAGTAAGGTTCTTCCTCCTAATTTTTTTAAGCAGCTGTGAAGGCTATTAAAACAGAGGTGGATGATCTCACAAATATATTGCTGAACAAAAGAAGCCAGACACAAAAGCGTACAGACTGTATGATTCTATTAATATAAAATTCAAATGCAGGCAGAATTAATTTATGGTGGCAGAAGTCAGAATGGTGGTGAAATTTGGGAAGAGGCGGATGGTGACTGGAGGAAAAAGGGGGGCTTCTGGCATATGCTAATATTGTATTTCTTGCTCTGGTTTGTGGTTACATAGTTATGCTCACTGTGAAAAGTCACTGAGATGTATACTTGTGATTTGTTTATATTTCTTTATATATATTATGGAAGTTTTCTTTTTAAAAAGAGTTTTGTATCTTTAAAAACAGTACAGCACTTTAGAAGATCATTACATATCCTTTGAACATATGTGATCTCAATTAAGTTTCCTAGCTGCATTCTAAAATGAGAATCTGAACTAAATTAGAAGAGTTTAAAGAGAAGGAAAAGTTTATAAAAAACAAACATCTGGGATCATCTTCACCTGAAAAGTTGCTATCTGAAATGGGAAATCAAAGCAAACTAAGATAACATAATTCATTTAGGACCAGTGGAACATTTACATTTAATGACATTAAGCTGGGAATTGTAGAGAAATGACATTAAATTGTGATTCACATAGTATATTCTAGAGTATATGTATGACTCTAAGGAAGGTCAGATTTTAATTTTTTTTAAAAATCCGCTTTATTTTAGAATTTCGTATATTAGGATGCTGCATTGGGCATCAAGGTAGAAAGCCAATGGCAATGATAAAAATCTGAGGAGAATGCGCATACCTGGGGACAAACATGGGCTCCTGAGAATCCCAAGTAGCCTTCCATGTAAGAACGTTTGAAAGAAATATGTTTTGACCATCATGCAGGATAGAAATTACAGCTGCATTCAGTTGCTTAAGGCAGTTTCAAAATTTATATTGCAGTTTTCTAAGAATCCCTCACCCCCTGTGACCCTGTAACTCTGAGAACTAATACTGCGCTTGTACCCAAAGTTACCACTGACGACATATGTTTTGTTTAATTTTCACATATTATCTTTTTTGTTGTTTTTCTTTCATTTTATTTTTCTAAAAAAGAATCCATTATAGTACCTTCAAGTCATCTGAATCAATTCTCTATCTTGATATCACAGGTCGGGAACAAAGAATTTCCAGGTGTGTGTGTGGGGGGGGTCAGACTCCATTTCAGGGTACTTTCCTTTCACCAGTGATGTCTCAAAGCCAGTTCCACCACAGCTAGGACTACAGCTTGGTGAGTTTTTCCCCAGGAGGGCCCTTGAAGGCATCCTGTTCAGGGAGAAGCCTTTAACCTTTAACCCATTCACACATTTGTTTTAATTCCTGACCAACTGCCATATTCTTGTGGGTTAGGGCATTGCTAACTAATTTTTTAAAAATACATGTTAGACCTGAAACACCTGTAAGTAGCAAGCTGCACATTGTGTATAAGGCACACAATCAAGTTCATTGTGATCACTGCATCCAGGACAAGTGTGAGACTTAGCTGTCTTCTGGAATCTGGGTTATTAGAAGGTCAACCCATGTTCCCCAGAACACGGCTCCAGAGATAGGGAGGAAGAGACAGGAAGAGGTAGGTTGAAGGAATTCTACTCTTCAAGACTCAGCAAGCTGCCCCAACTTCTCTTTCACTGTCAAAGGATAAACAAATCACGAGGAATGGGACATGAATGTCTATGGGCAAGTCCATGTGGAATCATTTCATGATGTTTTTTAATGACAGGGATCAAGAAGGCACAACTGTTTCTTTCTGGGGGAACCCTTCAACAACAAAAACTCCTTGAATCCCTGTGGAAGCCTCACTATACTAATTCACAGTTAGTCATATTCCTCTGAATGTGACTTTTGAAAACTGAAAACTCATTCCTTCGAAACTCATTCCTATTTAAGCTAATACGCATATCCCTGAATTTAATCTTCCTTACAGCAGCTGAATAAAGCAAATTCCATCCTTTGACCTTCCTCACTGTCTCTCATTCCTCCCACCTGAAATCTCTCACTTTTTCCTTATCCACAATCTGGACCACAGTTTTAAATAACTTAGACTTCCATTATTTTTAGTATAGAAAAAAAAAATTGAGATACTTGCCATCAAGCCTTGTTCTCCTGGTTTCCCTGGTTCACCCTTAAAAAAGAATAGTGATAATTTTTATTAATGCCATAAACATTAAAAAGCAATTTCAATCTTTTTTTTTCTCTTTCACAATACCCACCGGGGTGTATGAATGTCAAATATACTTTTCAGGCTAAGTAGAGAAATGCAAACACAATGTAATAAAAAGAGAGCCAAGTTCTTTCTTCAAATGCATTTTATAAACATTTTAGGATTTAATAAAATGAGTCTAGATCACAGCAGAGATTTAAGAATTATGCCAAGAATGTATTCTAAATAAAACTAGTAGGGGTGATTATATTGTAAGTCAATAAATGGTCCTAGAAAAATATTTAATTGTAATTCTAGTAACATCTCATTTATTATGTTCTGTTCATGATGACATAAAGATGATGACCTGGGCCTCTTTATGAGAACTCAGAACTTCCATATACAGGACAGAGAGACAACCTGCTCTTAGTACAGGAATTAAGTAATAAAATGAGCAGATTGATTTTGAATTTTGGTTTCCCTGGATTAATGATGGCTGAAATAACATGTTTTATTAAAAATAATAGCATATGTTAAAATACATAGAATTTTGTGCTGTATCATACCACTATCATAGTTTTCTAATACTCAGATTCATATAAAATTCCTTATTATGTTTTATTGTCATATTATTATATTGATAGTTATTGGCAACAGATAGCTTTTGGAAAGACCATTCGTGTAATGTTGATAGCTATAGAAATTGTTGGACTTTAAAAATAAGTATTTCTCAGTTTGTTTTTATAAAACCTTTTTCTAGTGGTTATGATGGTATATAAAAATTAACTGTGAGACTATAAATACAGTTTAATTTCTCTGTGGAATTAAAAAAAAACAAACCCTGTTCATACTTCCATGTAAAAGCTCCATTTCTTACTCAGATGAATAAACTATATTCATTTAGAGGATAACATAATTTTTCAATATTTACAGGTTGTCATACCTTACCTTTATCTTATTTCTTGAAAGTAATCTATACTTTGAATTTTCTGTAGAGTATATAATACCCAATGATCTGACTAATTTTGTACCACCAAAATGGTTTTAACTGCTCTTCTTAGTTGAAGAAACACTCATTGTATCTTTCTTGGCAACCAGCAATTATTTGGGGAGCTTTTAAATATCCCTAAAGGTGTGCTGTCTCTATCATTTGCAATATCATCCCAGGAAAATATCAGACCTTCGAAGACAGTTTCAAGATGAAACCACTACCTTTGATGGTTCAGTGAAAGCCGTCCTAACAACCAACCAATCATAGGTTGGGAGTCAATCCCTCACTTCAAATGACAAATTTACAGCCACTTTCAGAAAGGGAAATGGGACTTCTAAGAGATTGTCTCAGAAAAGCCATAAAGTACCGTATATTCTTACAAAGAGAATCACTCTTTGAAAAAAATATGTAAATATATGAATATAAAAATGAAATACACCAAAACATTAATGACTATGGCTGATTTTTTTTTCTTTTTGGTTCTTTAGTTTTAAAAACTTTCTACTTTGTGGATAACTATTTTCATTATTTTGTACTATGAAAACACTCCTGAAAATAATTTAAGTCAAAGAAATAGATTTAAAAAAGGCAATAGATAAATAAATTAATCCAGCAATAAATTTGAATTTCAAGTCCGAAGGCCATAATATAAGTGTAAAATTTTTTTATCTTTTCCATATATTTCTTTCAATTGCTGGGTTGTCTCAACCAAATCAAACCATGTAACTACTGTATTATTGACACTTGATCAATCTTAGTGACTAAGTACTTAGATCTAAGTATTGAGATTGCTTTAAAATCATTTCTATTAATAAACTTCACATATAAAGGACAAATGATATTCAAACCAGACCTATTGATGTTTTAACCATTAATGTTACTGTTGTATTAGCACTTTTTTCTTTTTTTTTCTTTTTTGGTCAATTTATTTACAAGAGAGTAAAACGTTGAAAAGATTTACCTCCTTTGCTTTCCATAATTCATATGGGACTTTATTGTCTGCCACTGACTGATCCTTTGGAGAATGTTGCCAATCTCTCACCTAGATTTTCAAGCTATTCTCCCATCATTTAAGCCAAAGGCACTGATATATTCCAAGGTAGTCAGGACACAAGTGAGATCAGGCATGCTCAATCATGGACTTCTTGAGGCTTACCTGAAAACCAGTTTAGTTGCCTTTTCCGGGTCTCTCTTTGTGTTTCATGTGGGTTCCCCAGAGATTGAATGGTAAAGCAGAATCCTGCTGGCAGTGCCCTTTCTGCTTGGGGACTTTCTATCACCCCACTTCCTGCAACCCCCTAACCCTAAGGCCCCTCCTTACCCCACTCCATCCCAGTTCTCAGCCCTTAAAACAAATGGATCCAAAATGCAACTCACGGGCACTCCTGGCATTCCACGGGGGCCATCTTTCCCTGTGTCCCCTGGAGGCCCTCTTGGGCCAGGGGGCCCTGGGGGTCCTGGAGGCCCAGCCTGTCCTTGGTCACCCTGTAATGGAGAAGGGAACAGACCAACGATGACCATGAAAGATAAAGACCCAGGTCTTCTTTTCAACACTTTAAATTTGTATTATCTAATCCACATTTACACTATGAAAAGAACCAGAACAATCAGAAACATGAAGCCTGTAGGCAATTTGCCTGCCAGCAGGGAGCAAATAAATATTCATGCTGGGCGAGCTGAGTAGATGCTATTAAAATCAAAGGAGCTCAGGAACCAGCACTCTCAGCTCTTGGAAATAGTGTGTAAGTTATCATGATAGTCAGAGCTGGTATAAAACTTTTGCATAACTTGATTCATGACAATGCTGCATCAGTTATATTCATCTTAATAAAATGGCTGCATTTGTGGTTGGACAAATGTGTTTACTTTTTCACAACTTATAAAATTAAACTTACAAGCTCTTGTCAAACTGTGTAGTAATTGATAAATTACCAAAGCAAGAGAGCTTAGAAACTGGATCTATTACTGGATATAATTTCAGCTGTCTTTCTTTAATTAAGAAAAAATTAGGCATTCTATGCCTTTTTACTTTGGTACTTTCATATACATTTCAAACAAATGCAGCTCCCTAGACATAGTTTTGCTCCAGGATAGTTCCAAATAAATACCCCCACCCATGAGAGATAAATGGTAAAGCAACTGTAAATGGAGTAATAACTGAATGTTAAGAAGAAATCAGACTTGAGCAAGAAGAAGCACTACCTTAATGAGGCGGCGTTTAATGAGCTGCTGATCAGCAGAGAGAAACCCATGATTGATTTTAGGAAACACCATCTGATCAGTCAGGTGAGGTCAAAGGTTGAAGTTCAGAGGTGAGAGAGTTGGAGAATAGACATCAGAAGGCCCCAAGAAAGAAATAAAGATATACATATTAGACTTAGAATGATCATTAAACAAAATGGAACTGGTGCTTGTGTCTGACGTCAGACTTTCTCTTCTTGTAAGAAACATAACCCAAAAATGGGACGGCGAGACCAGATTTGTAGTCAGAGAGGAGTCTTTCGTGTATCCCATCATTTTGCCGTGGGTGTTAGGTCTCTTTAATGCAGCATATGAAAGAAGCAGGAACGCTCCTATCACCCGCACCCTGCAGACTGAGCAGAAAGTCCGGAAACAAAGCACCAGTTCCAATTCCGTCAGACTTGTCAACCAGCATAACGTGGCATGAACGCAACTGCCATTTTATAAATGCCCGAAGTCCAGAGTCCTGAGGGTTCTTTAATTGACCGAAAAATGTCACAGAGTGTTGGCATGCATGCAGATCAAACCATCGAGGTGTGGCACCATCCTAGACGGTCATGCCTGCCTCTCTTCATTATCCCTGCTCGACTTCAATATCCTTCTCTCTTCTATGTTCACGATTCTCCCCCTCTCAATAGCTATTTGGCCTCGTTGATGTAGGTGAGGTCCCAAGGATCCAAGACCTCAGTGCATATGGTGAAAGGGAGCAACTGGACTTGGCAAGCCAATTTAGCTGTTCTTGCTCACTCTTATGCTGATTGCAGGCTCTGACTGAGCAGCAATGGGTGTCAACCACAAACCTTGACGGTGAGGATCTGATTACTGTGCAGAGCAGCAACTGTGGGGAAGCCTGGTAGACCCTATGGACGTGGGACAGTACCAAAACAACACGACACAAAACGTCACACAGACATCCCACTGATAGACAAACAAAACAAGCATGTACCTAAGACCACCCTGTCCCGGCTCTAAGTCTTGTCTTGTTTGACACACTGTACAGGAAATCAGACACACAAGGCACCCCAGCAAAACATTCCTTTAGTGGGAAGGCCAGATTGAGAACTCATTGTAACTTGCCCTTGTGGCAGTTACACTGGGATCTGTGTACACACTCTTAACAGTTCTGGAATCTTACATACAAAATGTTAGCACAATATGGAGATAACTGCAGACACTGTTACGAAAACAACACTGTAATTTCCCTCCATTGACATTTTGTTTACAACTCAGGACATAACATATATTAATTCTTTTTTGGACAACGGTGAACAGAATTTTGCAGTCTGATCAGAAATATTCCTCAGAATAAATGCAGTCCTCCTCACAAAAGATAGTCTTAGCACCCACATATCAAAATTTCTCTCTCCAATCACACGATGATTCTCAGGTCTTTCCTGTTTCAGGAATTCCTGCAGAGGTGGTGGATGGAAATCTGTCTCTTATAACATGCGTATTTCATGTCAGAGGGATTTATGGTCACACTCTGCAGTAATCGCTTCTGTCACGTAACTTTTCCAAAAGAACTTGACAGTTCACACAACCCCTTGAAGCAGAAAAGTGGTTTTTGAATTCCTTAACCAGGGAGAACGGGGGAGAGATGTTTTAGACACTCATACTTCACTAACTTGTGCTAACTCGTGTTCACAGGCGTTACCAATTGGGTAGGTCTGAGAGAGAACTCTCGCCTTTGTTCTGTTTCTTTTCCAACAACATGAGATATTGGAGCCTTTTATTCCAATTCTTTTTTCACACAGAACATGTTTATCATACAAATAAAATCAACAGCAACCACAGCTTACATGGCCTCAGGTGCCTGCAGGCTTCCTAGACGTTCTCTCCTCGTTGCCCTTCCCCTCTTCCGCCCAAATCTATTCTGAGGATATTTTTAGTGAAGGCCAGTAAGTTTCTAGTTCTTAAATGTTATTAATCGTGGTATGTTTCTCTCCCCTATTTCCCCCTTATTCGGGATATATTTTCCTTTTTAAAAGAACCGATAAAATTATGTCTGTGGTATGAAGACATCTCTTTAGCCCTAATGCCTTTGTGCTTCATTCCTTAGAGCTGGGACTTCTCAGGAAGCAAAGCAGGGGAAATCTTAATCTGTTTTGCCACATCCTTTCTGATAAGGCTATTCAGTTTCTGGCTAATTTTGAGGTCACCTGTGTCTTCTTTTTCTTCTCCCAAAGTAAAAGTCCTTGAAACATAGACGCTACCCAAATTCAGAAATGCTACAAGTTGGAAAACAGATGTGTACAATTTGCTTTTGTTTTACTATGGAATATGAGCTTAAAATGTTATTGGATGGTAATGTGCCAGCATCTTTCCATCTGTGACTCATTAGCCCTATATTACACAGTCAGAATTTTATATATAAATCTCATATTTATGTAACAAAGAACAAAAACAGATACAAACAAGAAGTCTATGAGGGATCAGAATCTTGACTAGTGGCAATAAATCATAATGTCACTTTGAACAGGATTATCTTACAAAAATAGTTTAAAATTAAAAGGCTTTTAATAGCATACATGGTAGGCCTTACAAATGTTTTGAAATTTGAATGTATAAATAAGTCACTTCTTGTACTCCTATCTGAGCACGACCAGCTTGCTGTTTGATCATATTTTCTAAATGCTCACAAAAAGCATTAGTTTTATAACTTCTCAGTTTGGTTTCCAGTGTTAACGAGATCTAAAGAGGAAAGTGGATAGGTAATTCTCTCCTTGGACAGGTCCTTTTCATCAAACAGAAAATCTCTATTTGAGGAAGCTGATTTTATATTCCTCAATCATCTTAACTGTAGAAAATGCTACCAATTAGGTGCTTAGAGCTACATTTTGAAGATTTTATTAGTCAGTTAGGCAAAAGGACTTCAGAAGTTTATATGTAACAGAGTAGAAAGAGACATGTGGAAGAATTCTCTTAAATTCTAACAAAAGTCCCATGGCCTGGGCTGTAATATCCTAGGACCCTGTGCTTTTCAAACCTAGGCAATGCTTGAAGGGTACATGCCAGTGTTGGGCAGGGGGAAGGCGGGGGGGGGGGTAGATAAGGGTTATTTAAAGGCAATAATAAATATGGCATATCTTCCTTAAGATTCAAGTTTGATAAACGTTAAATAATTTTAAATTTTTATGTAAATCAAACATTGTCATATTATGGGGTAGAATGCAAAATTTGTACAAATTTTTAAAAATTTTACCATTTGCTGGTGGTAGAGAACTTCATGCCACAGGGGATACCTCTAGATTACAGGTAGATACTGAACTGACCCTCTCCTTCCCACGGGAGGTCTTTGGAGGATAAGTTTGAAAAGTACTGGTGCCGAATACTTATCTTTAAGTAATGGCTTTACGTGGCCATAACAGTTAGACTTCCCTGGCTGTTCACACAGAGTGTACTTTTTCATTAACTATGCCATTTTTTTTCCCACAGTATCATTAGTCATAGTCCTTTCTAAATAAATGGAATGGACATATTTCACTTGGTTTTACATCTTGGAAAGCTTGCCTGGTACACAGATGGTTCAACTGGGTGTGGGAAAAAAAAAATTTGTCTCCGGAAAAGCATGGAGAAAGAGTCCAGGAATAAGCTGAAATGCTGAAATAATGTGTACAATTTTCACTCCCAAATATTTTGAATTCTTAAGAAATTGGATGTACGAGAGTATAAAACTACCTTCCACAACCTATTTTTCTCTTGAGGGCCTACACAGACAACTTCACGAATCTTCCTAACATTCCTCAAAGTAGGTTACAATCTCAGACCAGTGTTTTAACATCATTTTAGGAGGAGTTTTATGTCCCTTCATTCCCTTCTAGAAGCAAAGAGGGAAGCCTACCCCAAAGAAATGCTGAACAAATAGATATTTCATAAGACATGCTCCTAACTACTTAGAAGTCATAAATTCAAGATGCTATTATTTATTGTATACTCAGTAATGGTGTTAGATGATTACATTATAGTGAGAAAACTTTGTGTTTTGTCAAAAGTATTCAATAAGGCAATGTTAGAGCCAGGAATTTAATCCATGACTTCTAATTCCAGACTTTGTCATCATGCAGTATATGTGTTTATAATTTCTTTCTACCTTTACAGTTTGAATATTAGAAATATCAACAATATGTAAGAAGTATTTATTGAGTGCCTTCTGTGCAGCATTTGCTGTACTAGGCGAGGGGATTGAATGGTCAGCATGACCACAAATTCACAGGGGTCAAGATCTAGAGGAGAAATAGGAAAAAAGAAGCAGGCAGTAATCAGATGGAGGGGTGACCATTTTGGTGAAGGAGAGGGGCTACAAAGTAAATAAAATGTACCTAATGGCAGATTTGAGGAACCCTGGAAGAATTCCCAAGCCATGTGAATGAGGGAATGGGAGTTAGTACAGCAAGAGGAAAACTAAAGACAAGAGATCCCATTTAGGAAAATATTACAATAGTCTAGTTGAGGGACTGGGCCCTAGAACTAGAGAAGGGACAAATCCAAAGTTTCAAGTGATATTAAGGAGGTGAGATTCACAGGACTTGTAGTCTGGCTGAGAGCAAAAAGGAGAAGGAGGAGCGGTGAGTGGTCCTAGGTCTCTAGCCTGAGCAGTGGAGGATGGTAGAGGAAACACTAGAAAAGAATGGGTTTTCTGGGGCAGCTAGGTGGTTATGGAGGACGAATTCAGTTAGGGACCTATTGAATTTGAGGTGTCTATGAACAGGCAAGGCATGGCAGTTAGATATGCATATAAAATAGTCAGGAGAGAGGTGGGATTCACAAGTCTAAGGGCTGCTGAAGTCACGTAAAGAGGCTGTAGGGAGAGCAGATTTAGAAAACAACTCTTGGAAAGCCTTCAATTTAGGGATGAGCAGAGGAAGAAGCAACTACAAAGAGAAATAATAAGTGTGGTTGTAGAAGTAGGAGGAACGCTAACTCACCTCACAAAAAATTCTATACAGGCAACGATTCAAAATGACTCATTAATGAAAACTGCATTAATTAATTGTGCTGTATAAATAAATATACATGAACTGAATTCCTCCACTCACTGTTGCACTGAGAGGTACTCTAGAGGCTAACAGTGGCCAATGCCACCAACAGTGGATGCTCACTAATATGCACAGGGGAGTATATCTGAGGTTGTAGAGGTATAAAGGAAAAATTAAACTATTAATTATAAAAGTGGACAAGGAACCTCAAGAGCAAATCATATTGGAAGAAAAAATATATTACGCTGAGAAATGAAAATCCCTGAGTTTCTCCATAATGGAAATAGTATCATGACTCTGCTAGCCTCAAACATATCATGCATTACAACACAACAATTACAGTGGGTATGTGTACAGCATAAATAAAGATGAATATTCCTAGAAGTTGATAAAACAATTTCTAGCTAAGAGAGACCAGATGGGGAAACATTGTAATAGGATGCAAAAATATTTAGGTAAAAGAATAACTTTAGTTTAACAGCAGGAACTGCTAGAAAGCAAAATAAGGAAAGAAAAAAAATTAAGAGAAAGGAATTTGCTGCTAAATCATTTCATATTGCAGTAGATGGTATACTCTGTCTGAATAGAAAAATCAACTACATGAAGCTAAATAGCTAATGGAATCCTTTGAACAACCAAATACCATGAACCTATGAAAATCAGAATTTATAACTGAAGGAAAAAGATTGGCTTATGGAAATATTAATTATGGGAAGAACTAGCTTTCTGAGTTGAATATAATATTGGCTCAAAAAGTTAATTTCTTTTTTTTACAGATACTCTAAGTTCCAAGCTATTGGGTTCTATCATAAATGTTAATCCCAGCCACTCCAAGAATTATCTTTTTGTATATAAATGATACATCTGAATTTGAAAATTATTTAGAAGAGAAAGAGAACAATACAATCTCTACATTGACAAATGTCATTAAATACTATAGCTACTAAAATGCTAAGTAAAGACAAACTGCAAAAGATTTGTGAATAAGCAGAAAGATGGCAGATACACTTCAACACTGGCAAGTGTTAAGTATAAGAAAAACTTCCTAAATTACACATACTGAAAAAGGCTCCATTAGTTATGTATGATCTCGTAAGGGATTCCATGGGTTGTTGTAGTGTTTGCTAAAGATACACAGTTAAGAAAGGCCAACAGAAAATGAGAGCCCATGAAAAGAGGTAAGAGTCCTAAAGAAGCATTGTTCTGCCCTGAGGCAACGAGAGAAATGTAGACACAGGATACAGGGAAGAAAAATAAAACAGACTTGCAGTCTGGAAGACTGCACAAAAATAAAATTTTGTCAGTTTTATTTATATAAATTTAGCTATCATCAAATCAGAACAACTCTCTTGAAGTGAACATCAAGCGAACAGTCCTGACTTAGAGGTTCTTCACAATAAAGATAATAAATAATGATGATGATGGTAATGATAGTGATCAGCATTCACATGATACATACTATGTGCCAGATATTATTCTAAGAGCTTTATAAATGTTAACTCTTTTAATCCTCACAACAACCATTTGCCAGATGAGGCATTTGAGGCACAAAGCGGTTAAGGGTTTTGCTCACCTAACTAACTGTAAGTAGAGGAGCCAAGATTCACACTCTGGCCATCTGCTCTAGAGTCTATGCTCTTCATCATTACACTTTCCATAAATCCTTCTTAGTTTCTGAATTTCTTTCCCATATATTCATTCATTTTTCAAGGAGAATTTAATAGCATCCTATTAGGAACAAGGCAATATTTGGACATTGAGATTAGAAAGCCTTATCCCAGGCTTCATGGAACTT
The DNA here is from genome assembly GCF_002201575.2 of Neomonachus schauinslandi. NCBI lineage: Eukaryota > Metazoa > Chordata > Mammalia > Carnivora > Phocidae > Neomonachus > Neomonachus schauinslandi. The sequence goes on along the minus strand of NC_058404.1, from coordinate 114,229,103 downwards.
AGAGGATAACCAAGAAAGGCAGATGTTAAACAAGCAATTACAAATGCGGCTGGGATCTCTTTTGAGATACATATTTATATATATATATATACACACACTCTTTTTTTCTTATATTTTTTCCAATTCCTTTGGCCCTCAGTCAAGTTCTTAGTTAGCTACCTGCTATTGCCTCACAAGAGGTATAAGGAGGCAGGGTGGAAAACAAAACCTGTCTAACAACATGTCTAGAAACCAGAAATATCTAGGAAGACACTCCCTCAAACTGGAAGGAAGGAAATAGGTCTGTGGTCCCCAAGAGCAGAGGAAACCTAAGCCCAGCTTCCCAGAGGCACTTTCAGGAAGCAACAACACCCTGAAGAAAAATGGCCATGTGACATGTCTAGATGCAGGAGATCATGGGCAGCCTTGCAAAAGATTCCCCTGTATCAAGCATGGCACAGAGGTAGCAGAAATTTTCCCATGCCCTATAACCTAGAGAATTTTTTTTTATTATGTTATGTTAATCATCATACATTACATCATTAGTTTTTGATGTAGTGTTCCATGATTCATTGTTTGTGTATAACACCAAGCGCTCCATTCAATACGTGCCCTCTTTAATACCCATCACCAGGCTAACCCATCCCCCCACCCGCTGCCCCCCTAGAACCCTCAGTTTGTTTCTCAGAGTCCATAGTCTCTCATGGTTTGTCTCCCCTTCCGATTTCCCCCCTTCATTTTTCCCTTCCTACTGTCTTTTTCTTTTTTTAACATATAATGTATTATTTGTTTCAGAGGTACAGGTCTGTGATTCAACAGTCTCACACAATTCACAGCGCTCACCATAGCACATACCCTCTCCAGTATCTATCACCCAGCCACCCCGTCCCTCCCCCCCCACTCCAGCACCCTCAGTTTGTTTCCTGAGATTAAGAATTCCTCATATGAGTGAGGTCATAGGATACATGTCTTTCTCTGTTTGACTTATTTCGCTCAGCATAATACCCTCCAGTTCCATCCACGTCATTGCAAATGGCAAGATCTCATTCCTTTTGATGGCTGCATAATATTCCATTGTATATATACACCACATCTTCTTTATCCATTCATCTGTCGATGGACATCTTGGCTCTTTCCATAGTTTGGCTATTGTGGACATCGCTGCTATAAACATTGGGGTGCACATACCCTTTCGGATCCCTACTTTTGTATCTTTGGGGTAAATACCCAGTAGTGCAATTGCTGGATCATATGGTAGCTCTATTTTCAACTTTTTGAGGAACCTCCATACTGTTTTCCAGAGTGGCTGCACCAGCTTGCATTCCCACCAACAGTGTAGGAGGGTTCCCCTTTCTCTGCATCCCCGCCAACATCTGTCATTTCCTGACTTGTTAATTTTAGCCATTCTGACTGGTGTGAGATGATATCTCACTGAGGTTTTGATTTGGATTTCCCTGATGCCGAGCGATGTTGAGCACTTTTTCATGTGTCCGCGGGCCATCTGGATGTCTTCTTTGGAAAAATGTCCGTTCATGTCTTCTGCCCATTTCTTGACTGGATTATTTGTTCTTTGGATGTTGAGTTTGATAAGTTCTTTATAGATTTTGGATACTAGCCCTTTATCTGATATGTCATTTGCAAATATCTTCTTCCATTCTGTCGGTTGTCTTTTGGTTTTGTTGACTATTTCTTTTGCTCTGCAAAAGCTTTTTATCTTGATGACGACCCAATAGTTCATTTTTGCCCTTGCTTCCCTTGCCTTTGGCAATGTTTCTAGGAAGAAGTTGCTGTGGCTGAGGTCGAAGAGGTTGCTGCTGCCTGTGTTCTCCTTTAGGATTTTGATGGACTCCTGTCTCATATTTAGGTCTTTCTACCATTTTGAGTCTCTTTTTGTGTGTGGTGTAAGGAAATGGTCCAGTTTCATTCTTCTGTATGTGGCTGTCCAATTTTCCCAACACCATTTGTTGAAGGGACTGTCTTTTTGCCATTGGACATTCTTTCCTGCTTTGTCTAAGATTAGTTGACCATAGAGTGGAGGGTCCATTTCTGGGCTCTCTATTCTGTTCCATTGATCGATATGTCTGTTTTTGTGCCAGTACCATACTGTCTTGATGATGACAGCTTTGTAATAGAGCTTAAAGTCCGGAATTGTGATGCCACCAGCTTTGCTTTTCTTTTTCAACATTCCTCTGGCTATTCGGGGTCTTTTTTGGTTCCATACAAATTTTAGGATTATTTGTTCCATTTCTATGAAAAAAATTGATGGTATTTTGATAGGGATTGCATTAAATGTATAGATTGCTCTAGGTAGCATTGACATCTTCACAATATTTCTTCTTCCAATCCATGAGCATGGAACATTTTTCCATTTCTTTGTGTCTTCCTCAATTTTTTTTCTTTTTTTTTAAAAAGATTTTCTAAATTTATTTGACAGAGAGAGAGACACAGTGAGAGAGGGAACACAAGCAGGGGGAGTGGGAGAGGGAGAAGCAGGCTTCCCGCCAAGCAGGGGCCCAATACGGGGCTCGATCCCAGGACCCTGGGACCATGACCTGAGCCAAAGGCAGATGCTTAATGACTGAGCCACCCAGGCGCCCCTGTCTTCCTCAGTTTCTTTCATGAGTTTTTATAGTTTTCTGAGTATAGATTCTTTGCCTCTTTGGTTAGATTTAATCCTAGGTATCTTATGGTTTTTGATGCAATTGTAAATGGGATTAACTCCTTAATTTCTCTTTCTTCTGTCTTGTTGGTGTATAGGAATGCCACCGATTTCTGTGCATTGATTTTATATCCTGCCACTTTACTGAATTCCTGTATGAGTTCTAGCAGTTTTGGGGTGGAGTCTTTTGGGTTTTCCACATAAAATATCATATCATCTGCAAAGAGTGAGAGCTTGACTTCTTCTTTGCTGATTCGGATGTTTTTTATTTCTTTTTGTTGTCTGATTGCTGTGGCTAGGACTTCTACTACTATGTTGAATAGCAGTGGTGATAGTGGACATCCCTGCCGTGTTCCTGACCTTAGGGGGAAAGCTCTCAATTTTTCCCCATTGAGAATGATATTTGCTGTGGGTTTTTCATAAATGGCTTTTATGATATTGAGATATGTACCCTCTATCCCTATACTCTGAACAGTTTTGATCAAGAAAGGATGCTGTACTTTGTCAAATTTTTCTGCATCTATTGAGAGGATCATATGGTTCTTGTTCTTTCTTTTATTAATGTATTATATCACATTGATTGATTTGCAGATGTTGAACCAACCTTGCAGCCCAGGAATAAATCCCACTTGGTTGTGTTGAATAATCCTTTTAATGTACTGTTGGATCCTATTGGCTAGTATTTTGGTGAGAATTTTTGCATCCATGTTCATCAGGGATATTGGTCTGTAATTCTCCTTTTTGATGGGGTCTTTGTCTGGTTTTGGGATCAAGGTAATGCTGGCCTCATAAAACTAGTTTGGAAGTTTTTTTTCCATTTCTTTTTTTTGGAACAGTTTCAGGAAGAATAGGTATTAATTCTTCTTTAAATGTTTGGTAGAATTCCCCTGGGAAGCCACCTGGCCCTGGGCTCTTGTTTGTTGGGAGATTTTTGATGACTGCTTCAATTTCCTTGTCTGTTCAGGTTTTCTATTTCTTCCTGGTTCAGTTTTGGTAGTTGATACATCTCTAGGAATGCATCCATTTCTTCCAGGTTATCTAATTTGCTGGCATAGAGTTGCTCATAATATGTTCTTATCATTGTTTGTATTTCTTTGGTGTTGGTTGTGATCTCTCCTCTTTCATTCATGATTTTGTTGATTTGGGTCATTTCTCTTTTCTTTTTGATAAGTCTGGCTAGGGGTTTATCAATCTTATTAATTCTTTCAAAAAACCAGCTCCTAGTTTCGTTGATCTGTTCTACTGTTCTTTTGGTTTCTATTTCATTGATTTCTGCTCTGATCTTTATTATTTCTCTTCTCCTGCTAGGTTCAGGCTTTATTTGCTGTTCTTTCTCCAGCTCCTTTATTTGTAGGGTTAGGCTGTGTATTTGAGACCTTTCTTATTTCTTGAGAAAGGCTTGTATTGCTATATACTTTCCTCTTAGGACTGCCTTTGCTGCATCCCAAAGATTTTGAACAGTTGTGTTTTCATTTCCATTTTTTTCCATGAATTTTTAAAATTCTTCTTTAATTTCCTGATTGACCCATTCATTCTTTAGTAGGATGCTCTTTAGCCTCTGTGTATTTGAGTTCTTTCTGACTTTCCTCTTGTGATTGAGTTCTAGTTTCAAAGCACTGTGGTCTGAAAATATGCAGGGAATGATCCCAGTCTTTTGGTACTGGTTGAGACCTGATTTGTGATCTAGGATGTGATGTATTCTGGAGGATGTTCCATGGACACTGGAGAAGAATATGTATTCTGTTGCTTTGGGATGGAATATTCTGAATATATCTGTGAAGTCCATTTGGTCCAGTGTGTCATTTAAAGTCTTTATTTCCTTGTTGATCTTTTGCTTAGATGATCTGTCCATTTCAGTGAGGGGGGTGTTAAAGTCCCCTACTATTATTGTATTGTTGTCAATGTGTTTCTTTGCTTTTGTTATTAATTGGCTTATATAATTGGCTGCTCCCATGTTAGGGGCATAGATATTTACAATTGTTAGATCTTCTTGTTGGATAGACCCTTGAGGTATGATACAGTGTCCTTCCTTGTCTCTTATTATAGTCTTTGGTTTAAAATCTAATTTTTCTGATATAAGGATTGCCATCCCAGCTTTCTTTTGGTGTCCATTAGCATGGTAAATGGTTTTCCACCCCCTCACTTTCAATCTGGAGGTGTCTTTGGGTCTAAAATGAGTCTCTTGCAGACAGCATATCGATAGGTCTTGTTTTTTTATCCAATCTGATAGCCTGTGTCTTTTGATTGGGGCATTTAGCCCATTTACATTCAGGGTAACTACTGAAAGATATGAATTTAGTGCCACTGTATTGCTTGTAAGGTGACTGTTACTGTATACTGTCTGTGTTCCTTTCTGGTCTATGTTACTTTTAGGCTCTCTCTTTGCTTAGAGGACCCCCTTCAATATTTCTTGTAGGTCTGGTTTCGTGTTTGCAAATTCCTTTAGTTTTTGTTTGTCCTGGAAGTTTTTTCTCTCTCCTTCTAGTTTCAATGACAGCCTAGCTGGATATAGTATTCTTGGCTGCATATTTTTCTCATTTAGTGCTCTGAATATACCATGCCAGTCCTTTCTGGCCTGCCAGGTCTCTGTGGATAGGTCTGTTGCCAATCTAATGTTTCTACTATTGTAGTTTACAGATTTCTTGTCCCGAGCTGCTTTCAGGATTTTCTCTTTGTCTCTGAGACTCATAAGTTTTAATAGTAGATGTCGGGGTGTTGACCTATTTTTATTGATTTTGAGGGGGGTTCTCTGTGCCTCCTGGATTTTGATGTCTGTTTCCTTCCCCAAATTAGGGAAGTTCTCTGCTATAATTTGCTCCAATATACCTTCTGCCCCTCTCTCTCTTTTTTCTTCTTCTGGGATCCCAATTATTCTAATATTGTTTCATCTTATGGTATCACTTATCTCTCAAACTCTGCCCTCGTGATCCAGTAGTTGTTTATCTGTCTTTTTCTCAGCTTCTTTATTTTCCATCATTTTGGCCTTCTATATCACTAATTCTGTCTTCTGCCTCATTTATCCTAGCAGTCAGAGCTTCCATTTTTGATTGCACCTCATTAATAGCCTTTTTGATTTTGACTTGGTTAGATTTTAGTTCTTTTATTTCTCCAGAAAGGGTTTCTCTAGTTTCTTCCATGTTTTTTTCAAGCCCAGGTAGTATCTTTATAGTCATTATTCTGAACTCTAGTCCCGACATCTTACTAATGTCCGTACTGATTAGGTCCCTGGCAGTCGGCATTGCCTCTTGTTCTTTTTTTGAGGTGATTTTTTCCGTCTTGTCATTTTGTCCAGAGGAGAATAGATGAATGAGGGAACAAAATGCTAACAGGGTAACAACGACCCCAGAAAAATATATGCCAAACAAATCAGAAGAGACCTGAAACCGGGGGAAAAGAAAGGGAAAGAAAGAAAAAAGAAAAAAAAAACAGGAAAAGAAAAAGATAAAAAAAAGAGTATGATCAAATATGATCAGGCTGGTGAATAGATCAGTGCCACACACTAGATTTTGGTTGTATTTTGTTCTGTTAGAAGAAAGTGCCTCCCAAAATTTTAAAGAAAGAAAAGCTTATATATGTACAAAAATAAGGGTAAATATGATGAAGGAATGGAATATGACTGTAAAGATGAAAATTATCAGAGATTTTATAAAAGGAATTGATAAGAAGTTGGTTGAAAAAAGAAAGAAGAGAAATTAAAAAAAAAAAAGGGAGAGAATGTGATCAGGCAGGAGACTAGAACAAAGCCATACACTAGAGATTTAGGGTATATTTTGGTCTGTTAGAAGAAACTGTATCCCAAAATTTTAAAGAGAGAACAACTTATGTATATATCAAAAATAATCTTAACTACTATGAAGGGATAGAATATGACTCTAAAAATGAAAAATAAAAAAGATTTTTAAAAAAGGGATTGATAAGATGTTGGTTGAAAAAGCAAAAAAGAAAAATTAAAAAAAGGAAATTAAAAAAATTAACTTTGAAAGACTAAAGAATCGGGGGGTAAAAGCCACAAATTCTATGTGCAGTATTCCCCTAGCGCTGGAGTTCTGCCATTCTCATTGATAGGTAAACTTGGTCTTGGCTGGCTGTTCTTGTGGATCTTCTGGGGGAGGGGCCTGTTGCCGTGGTTCCCAAATGTCTTTGCCGGAGGCGGAATTGCCCCGCCCTTGCTGGTCTGGGCTAAGTAGCCTTCTTGGATTTGCTCTCAGGAGCTTTTGTTCCCTGCAAGCTTTCCATACAGCTTTGGAGAACGAGAGTGAAAATGGCGGCCTCCCAACCTCCGCCCCGGAGGAGCCGAGAACTCGGGGCCCCACTCCTCAGTGAGCCCCCAGAGAAAAGCAGTCACTCACTCCCGCCTCCCCAGTCTCCAGCCACACTCCGTGCTCACCCGGCCTGTGACCGAGCGTCTCTATCTCTGGCACCTGACCCCGTGTGGAGTCTCCAAACCCAGCAGATCCCTGCGGTGCACTCCCACACCACTCCTCCCGGGGGAGGAAGGGGAGTCTCCCCCGATCTGCCACTTGTTGGGTCCCTGCTGGAGGAGCAGTGGCCTGACTGTGCTGCGGATCACGGTTTATGGCAACCCCCAGCTGAGAGCCCACTCCTCGGCTCTGTCTCTGCAGCCAGCTTCCCTGCTCCGATACCTGGGAGCTCTGCCGCACTCAGGCATCCCCAGTCTTTCTGTGACGCCAATATGTTATATATGTTAATCAGAACTATCCCAACAAATTGCTATCTAGTATATATCTTTTTTTTATCTAGTATATATCTTTTAATTGACTGCTTTAATGAATAAATAAGCACATTATAATTAGGATATGTTTTGCAAGTAATTGTAAAAAAAAAAAAAAAAACCTATGAAAATGTTGCTCTTTCAGGAAATTTAAAAAACCTCCAGAAGTCTTGTTTAGAACATTGTTTGATTACCAAACACTGCATAATGATTTGCTTAACAACCTCCACTTAAAAAAAAAAATAATGCAAAAGTAAGCTTACATTCCACCCCATCTGAATTTCATGCAATTTGCATTTGGAATACAAATTCTGAATTATGGAACCCAAATGAATAATCTTTTAATTTTCAAGGAATCCTTCCTCTAGGGTGGTACAGCATCCTGATAGTGTGCAATACAATATTTTACATTTATTCTTCTGTAAAAACCAAGGGTGCTTTTAGTTGAGGGTGCCAGGTAAAGGACTCAACTCAACATGAATATGCTCTATCCATTTTATGAAAGGAAACAGTCTACACTGGGGAGAGGGAGGCACAGCATGTTTCAGGAAAGGACAGTGCCACAAAAATAGAGGATTCATTAGCAGACAGGGTACCTTATACTGAAGGGAAAATAAGCATTTGACCAGTAGCCTGTGAGAAAAATTCAACTTTTTCTGCAATCTTCATTCTGGAAGAAAAATCAGAAGTGTCCTGTTGTTCCCTAAAACCTCTAGTGTCTGGCTTGACGGTATTTGCTAAACTTCCTTTGTGTGATATTAGATTGAGTTGACTCTAAAATTCCTTTGGCATGCTCCCTGGATGGTAGCCTCTTTTTTCCTTCCCACAAAAGAGGTAGATGGCTGGAAGCCAGCCTATAAAAGAGCTGGTGACAGTCCCACAGGGTTCAGCTACAATGGGTGGAGAGTTATCCTTGTATTTCCTCTCCACCTGTGAAGGTCACCATCTTCCATAAATAAATTTGAGCCCACAGCAAATGTCTAATAGTCCTTTGGGATAATGGAGCTCTTCAAAATGACCTAGCACCAAAAAAGATAATAGAGTACTTGGGCAAGTTCACCAGAGAGTAATGTTACTTGAAGTAGAACTCCTCTAGATATCTTCCTCCACTACTCTTATTTTAGATACCTTCCTAACTGGTCCTGTTCTCTAATGTCCCCCTTTAGTCTACATCCTAAGTTTTTAGTATTTTCCCAAGGGCTGTTCAATTACATAAAACTGGATTGTGGCTTGAAAACATCCCTGAAATTTGCAGGTTTCTATACCGGATAAAATATCTATTGCAATTTAGAACATGTTTGAATGCCCTACAGTTATCTTTATATTTGATGTCACTTGTGCATATGGACTAAACTCAAATGACTACAAGGACCAGGCCGATGACATAGATAAAAGAACAGGTTTATGACAAAAAGAAGTGGGCAGACTTGCCTGAATAGGAGACAACCCCGGGCTAAAAGGAAACAATGAGGACTCAGTTGATTTTGCCTCAGGGAAAAGCAGAATTAGGGCTGCTACATCTTGCGTACTTTAAGAGAAGCCAGAAATCCAAGGATTCTGTTTTAAATGAATGCTTCAGATATTAAATGTTTGTAACCAATTCAAATTTACTTAAAAAAATTTTATAGTCCAAACAGAAATACATTTGAAGGGAGGATTTGGCTCACAGACCACCAGTTAAAGGTCTCTGATCTAGTCCTTTGGAATACTGAATTAGAAACAAGACTAGTGTAGAAAGGCTTTGCTTCAGAAAGGAAATAATACAGTTAGTTGACTGAAGGAACTTTATTTTGTTGTATTAGCGTTTGAAGAAAGCGTTACAAATTCTCATTGCCTCAATCACATGTTGTAATTCAGAGCACTGGTTCTTAAATCATAAAACCTTTAAAATGTGATTGTTATACAGGACCTCTAGGAGGAAGAACAGAACAAGATGTAATTCCTTTTTGAAAAGGAAGTACTGCATCCCATAGTGATGAATCCAGTTGGGAGGAGTCCCATGATTTGAGCTCCTAATGAAAGAGGCTGTTGTAATCTATGTGAGAGTTATGGGTTCTTTGGGAATCTCAGAATAGAATTTCCTGACTTTTGTGATATTAAATCTAAACTTTATAATGATATGGATATTGGAAATCATAATATGAACTTTTACTTTTTGGTTTTAATTTCCTGGCTGTGGTTGATGATAATGTTATTTAATGAAATGCAGTACACTTTAAATATTAAGTTGTAACATACTATAATGCTTATTATATTTAAATTTTAAAAGGGGTATTTATTTGCACATATAATTTACTTGAAACATCTACACTGATCATATTCAAACTTTTTTACCTCAAATTTCTTTTTTACCTCCCAATTTCAAATATCTAGATAATAATATGTCAGCCAAAAATGTTAAGAGTAGATATTAACTTGTCTTGGAAAGTTACAGAAAATGAGGGCTCAAAATAAGCTGTAGCTGTAATTTCTGATAGGGTCAATTCTCTATTTAAATGTACTTAATATTCCAGCTATCAAAGGAATTTGCCATATAAAACAGAAGCAAGGTTTTTTTTCTTCCTGTGATTACATGAATTAATTCAAAGTGTAACATGGTCTTTTAATTTAATAAACATTTAATGAAACATTTGCCTTATTTGCTAGTAAATAAAAAAGAAAAAAAAAAGCAACAGTGAATAACCGTGTTCTGTGTTTGAGCACATGAAGCGATCATATCACACATAAGTAAGACCAAGGAAAAATATTTCTCTGTCTTAGACGATCTGAAAGCAATAGCCCAGGCTCCAAAACACAAACATATTTCATAGGTCTTATTTTTTTCTTCAATGGATCTCCAATTTCAGCACCCACAAGGAAAAAGTTTACATTTTAAAAACCGGGTGTCATCTGGTTTACTCAGATAAGTAACTAGTTCTGCCACTTCATCAGCTACAACTTTTATGATTCCCATATGTGGCTAAAAGATTACAATATGTGTGCCTATCATATCATTATTGAAATTAAATTACTTATTTACACATAAGGCACTGTCAACCTTCCTCCTTGTGTGATAAGGGATATTAGTAATTATGGAACACAAAAGTGAGAAAGAATAATTTAATCATTTTCCAGGGCTGGGATGAAGCTTCATAACATTAACAGTACAATTATCTGTATATCTTGACTTATGAAATGGGGAAATTATTAAATATTGGGAAAATGGCACAAAAATGTGACAAAGAAAAAAAATATTTTCAAAACTACCACAATCAGCTTTTCCAAGGCATCATTATCCAATTTGTGAATTATTAGGCCCTTAATTTCCCTTCCACTCTCCTATATTAATCTTTAGTTTGACTTTTCCTTCCTTTTTTCTTTCTTTCCTTACATTTAATTATGTTCATCATAACAAAGGAAAACTTACAAAGAATAGGAGAGTGGCATGGAGCATTTAAATTTATGTCAGGAGCACTAAGGTCCCACTGACTTTGGGGAAAAAAAACTAAGGGAAAAAAGAACATTTTTAGTTAGAATCAGAAGAAGAATAATAAAAAAATAGACCTTTTTCCCCTCTTTGGTCAACCGAGAATAAAACATTAATAGTTGACAGTAGAAAGCAATAGCAACCAGTTCCTATTTAGCTTCTAACTCTCAAACAGAAAAAATATACAGATATTTTGATTAAAAATTGGCATACATGTTGGTAGTATAAAATACCATAAAAAGTGAAGAGACTATAAGTGAAAACTTTGGGAACCTAAATCAGTCTGAAGAAATGACTTTCAAAATACTGAGCATTTGCCACAAAAATTATCAAACCAGTTGGATAATTTTTCAGGAATGTGAAAAGTAGAAGTAATAGAAGAAAAAACAAAGAAGAAGATAAATCCTGCAAAATATAGACAGATTGGTAAAATTTTATTGACTTAAGTCAAGACTAGACTAAATCATTAAAAGGTTTGTTGGTGAAATTTTGCAAAAAAAAAGTGCTCTTTTAAAATATTTTCTTTATTTCCTTCTTAAAATAGGTAAAATAATAGATGGATACACATATATAACCAGATTGCAGCAAGAGGTATGTCCAGGTTTCTTATATTATCCTTAGATACTAAATTGAGAAACCTAACTAAAACCCAATAAAAATAGTGGATTTATAACCAATTGAACAGTTCACTTATAATATTGCTTAATTGGTCACATAGTTCTTGTTCTCAGTCCTGATCCATTCAACATTTAACATTTGTATCAATGAATTAGATTATTAGTCTTCTCAAACTTTGGGTCTGAGAATAATTTCTCTCTCTATATGTATATCTGTTTTTATATCTATGTCTCAGATCTCCAGAAAATGTGACAAAGAGATGTAATATTGTTGGATGGCAGACTCAAACCCCAGAGAGAATCTCAACAGGATAGTGTACTTATACTATGGTAATAAAAGTAAGGAATAGTGTCTGGATCCAATAAACAAGCTATATAAAAACACAACTGAGGAGCTAAGGGTTAGTGACAGTGAGAAAAAAGACTTTGGAATTTAAGGTGATAATAAACATGTGCATCAATCTACAATACGACTGCCGATGTTGTTTAAAGCTAATTTGATTCCAGGCTATACTAACGTAAACAGACGCAGATAGGCTACCTCCCACTTAATCAAGCTGCATTAATGTGTTTAATTTCTGGGCATTACCCGTTAAGGAGGACATAGACAGGAACATATGCAGAGAATAACCAAGATAGTAAGAAAGTGCACAACGGTCAGGTGAGGAATGGATAAAGGAGCTGGGGCTGGAGCAGGGGAAGATGAGATGGAATTTAAGAGCTACTTTACATAGGTTCAGAATTGCAGGTGGAGCATAACCGCCTCCACCACTGCAAGGCGGGATGTAATGCATGAAGGTTTGCATGAGAAGGGCTTTGGGGTTCATTTTAACCTTAAGCTTCATTCATTGTTTCTATGAAATCACCGAAGGGTTGTCACATGTAAGAGAAATTATTTCAGAAGGCAGGACTAAAACTAATGGTAGAGGAAGTAGAGAACAGCAGATATTGATTCAAAAGAATTAACAATACTTGTTGAATAAATGATTTAATTATTTTATAACATTTAGAACTGCCTCTAATTATTAGTGTGCCTTCTAATAGCCGGAATTGTCTATAATTATTAATCTGCTTTATAAGAGAGTGAGTTCCTTGCCACTGGAGGTGTTTGAATAAAACTCAAGAACCATGAGCTTAGCATACCCTATAGGAGTTTTTAGGCAATTGGCTGGCTACGAAATGGGTTTATTTTGTAGTTATAAGATAAAATTTGATGTAGCCGCAAGTGAAATCTGTTACCCATATCATCTGCCTCCTCAGCACCTTTTCAAAATCGAACAATCAAGATTTATCTAGAAACCCTTTCTGGCATTGCCAAAAGATTTATTATTCTCACAAAAAGCAAATTTTTAGTTCCTGTATTATCCAACAGTTAAAAACACTATAAGAAAGAAATTTTTCAAATGCATACAACTCTTTTCTATAAAAAGAAATAGCGTCTACCTTATAGGACCCTTTTAATGCCATTAAATAAAAAATCCTTTGGACCACACCCTCAAATTGTGTATTTGTTGCACTCAGAAAAATCAGGTTTCAATTTAATTTTATATCAAGGAGGACACAGGGAAAAAAAAAAGATCAAATAATACTAGCCCAAATTAGTTCTTTTTCTTAAGATTTGTCAGTATAGCTATAAAGGGCAATTCCAAACAATTCATGAGCTTGTTTTTTATTGGTGCTCCATCAAGACTATTTTGTTAGAAATGCTGTAAGGGGAAACGTTTCCATTAATCCAACTCTGCAAAACAAAAACCCAGAAAATATACACAGTGCCTTAAGATAAAAATGTTTCTAGAAGTACACTGACTAGTATCATAAAGGACATTATTTGGGCCCAATAAAAAAACATATGAAACTAAATTTATATTATGATTTTAAATATCTACAAATTCAGCTACAACCTATATAATGTCTAACCTATATGATCTTCAGTAATAAACCAACATCTATACTTTTAAGAAAAACCAAAAGAAATTCTGAAATTTGGGGCCAGATTTCTCCTTAAAGCAGTGACTTCGAAGTGCAAGCCTTCAGAGTCTGTGTTGTTTCTAGTTTTAACATATAACACTAAAGGACTAAAATTTATCTTTTCACTATTAATTTGCATATTATTTAATTACTATTCAATTCTCTATACAACTGGGGTAAATTTGAAAATTTTCTGTTATTCTACAATTCATACTTCAACAAAATTCTTAAAGATAGCATAAATTATATTGACATCTTGATTAAAAAAACTACCGAGTTTGAACTAGTATTAAGATTTTCCATTTGAGTACAGATGACACACAATGTTACATTAGTTTCAGGTGTACAACAGTGATTCAACAACTTTATATTGTGATATGATTTATATATATCACATATATATATATATATGTGATATATATATATCACAATTGTAGTTAGCACCTAAAACCATACAATCCTATTACAATACCATTGACTATATCCCTTATGTTCTACTTTTTACTCCCATGACTGATTCATTCCATAACTGGACGTTTGTATCCCCTACTGCACTTCACCCATTTTGCCCATTCCCCCCCTCTCTGGCAACAACCAGTTTATTCTCCGTATTTATAAGTCAGATTCGGCTTTCTGTTTGTTTATTCATTTGTTTAGTTTTTTAGATTCCACATATATGTGAAATCATATGGCATTTATGTTTCTTTGTCTTACTTCACTTAGCGTAATAACCTCTAAGTCCATCCATGTTGTCGGATTGGTATACTAAATAAAAAATTCCATCGATTGACAATCACCAATGTAAGAAGAATTCTATGTAATTTAAAAACAAATGGTATACAAATAAATTAAAGGGAATAATGTAGCCTTCTTCCTAGAAAATAAATGTCATTAATTGTTTTGTTACCTGTGTGTCTGCATATTTTGATGGACTTCGTCATCATAATATCAGAGGCAAAATAATCTCAATCTCTAATTCAGGTATTGCAAACTCCAGTGCCAACAGAGACAATGGACATATGTAAATAAATGAAGAAAGTAGGCTAGGTGTCACTGTGTATAATGAAGAATGCATGCTCCATCTAAAGCAGATAGACCTAATTCAGCCTCAGCCAATGGAAATTATAAAGAAATGTGTACTCACTGGTTACAGATATTCCAATTTTCCAAGAGGAATTAAAAATTATATTGTAATAACTTTGTATGGTGACAGATGGTAACTACACTTATCATGGTGGGCATTTCATTATGTATATAATATCAAATCATTATGTTGTACACCTGAAACTAATATAACATTGTATGTCAGCTATCCGTTTTTGTTTTGTTTTTTTTAGATTTTATTTACTTATTTGTCAGAGAGAGAGAGAGAGCACAAGGAGGGTGAGCTGCAGGCAGAGGGAGAAGCAGGCTCCCTGCTGAGCAAGGAGCCCAATGCGGGACTCGATCCCAGGACCCCGGGATCATGACCTGAAGGCAGACGCTTAATGGACTGAGCCAGCCAGGCGTCCCTCAGCTATGCTTTTTAATTAAAAAATTTTAAATGAAATTTCCCAAAACTAAAATGTTAGCAACTAATTTGGGAAAGACAAATAAAATTTATCTCCTCTCAGACTCTGGTCCACAAGCTACCAGCTTGTAGCCTCTCATCTGCCTCATTAGAATTATTAATTCAAAACATAGAGGGAAGTTTGCACAAAATAGTGTATATATTTCAAAAATATGGAAAAATAAAGACACTGAATTCCTTTCCCCTGCTACAGCCAAGGGTGTTACCCTCTACCTTAAAAAGAAATCCCATATAAATTGTGACAGTTTCTCAAACTACAACCCTGTTGGCACATGCCATTTCATTTGACACATTCTAAAAATCTTGAGTTATTGTAACAGTTACTATATAAAATTCAGGGTAGATACCATGACTCAAACTTTGCATTCTTCTCTGACACATTCTATTAGAAAGACAGGGCTCCAAAGTGGAAGTAATACTACAGACCAGTATAGAGTTACAGCATTAACGTTCAACATTGTACTGGAGACATAGCAAGCTTTCTCTATTTCGATTTTGTTTGACTTTTCTGCCTCGAAGTGTAAAATGAAGGGTGAAGTTGTAAATCTCTACATTAATTTTCTGAACAAATCTGAAATGTCTAATAGATCTCCAGATATTCCCCTCTTCCTGTAACTCCTCAAAATTAATTTCCTTTTATAATATTATTGAATAATTGTGAAAGACTATTAAACAAAAGTTTGTAAGACTGAAAAGTAATTTTGTACTAAGCCAAAAAAGGCAACAAAAATGGCTTTATAAAAAAAACAGCTTTATAAGGTTATACTCTAGAATTTCCCAACACTGAAGATTCTTTAGAAACTTCACTTTGTCAAAGTCAAAATAATGTGTGTTTATCTATACCAGAAAATGAAAGTGGTGAGTACAAGGTGAAGTTTTCAATTTAAACATAACAGTTATCTACTTGGCAGTGAAAGAATAACATATAATTAAAAGGTCAAGTATTCCTTACTATTGTTTCCATCATCAAAATTATATTGATTGTTATATAGATTATAAAGTCTTTAAAACAATAAAGACATAATATCACAGAAATGTTTAAAAAATCAATAAAAATGGTTAAGTTGTAGCTAGCAGCTTTTTACCATATCCCGGATAACAGCTATGCTAATAAAGACAAAATAGTTTCTGATTTTCAAAACACCTGATGAAACTATACTAATGATTTACAATCTTTCCAATGTTTACTTTCTCAAAGAACAGTTCAGTGACATAAAAAATAAATTGAGAGTAAGGAAGAATCAGGACTGAAAAATTACAAGGTACTGCTATACCTTACATTAAATGCAAAGAATATATTTGAGTCCCTTTCATATCAAAAAGTTTATATCCCTAAAAGGAAATTCTGGTGCTGGCATTCTAGAACCTTATGACTTCCTCAACCACTAAGAAATATAAGGAAGTGAGAGAGCTAAGAAAATGCTACTGGGTTCTGAGCTAGGTCTCAAACGTTCCTCTGATGTTCAAGTCAAGGCAAGTATTTGTCAAATAATTAATTAATTAGTATTAAGCAAAAAAGCTTAAGCTTAATCAGTGGATATATCAACTTAGTCCAATAAAACTTCACAGATTGCTTTGAATGTTTGCCCTTCCTTCCTTCCTTCTTTCCTTCCTTCCTTCCCTCCTTTTCTTTCTTTCTTCTTTTTCTTTCTTTCTTTCTACAATACTTTGACTATATTCTCTATGCTGTACTTTTCATCTCTGTGACTTATTTATTTTGTAATTGGAAGTCTGTACCTCTTAATCCTCTTTATCTATTTTGCCCATCCCCCTCACCTCCCGGCCCCTCCCCTCTGGCAACCACCAGTTTGTTCTCTGTATTTAAAGAGTCTGTTTATTTTTGTTGTTGTTTGTTTGCTCCTTTGTTTTTTTAGATTCCACATATAAGCTTAATCATATGGTATTTTTTTTTTCTGAGTTATTTCACTTAGCATAAGACCCTCTAGGTCTATCCATGTTGTCACAAATGGCAAGATTTCATTCTTTTTTATGGCTGAGTAATACATTGTGTATGTACATGTACATTGTGTATATACGTATGCACATCTTTTTTATCCATTCTTCTATTTATGGATACGGGTTGCTTCTATATCTTGGCTACTGTAAAGAATGCTGCAATAAACAGAGGGGTGCATATATCTTTTTGAATTAGTGTTTTCATTTTCTTTGGGTAAATACTCACTAGTAGAATTACTGAATCATCTAGTATTCTTATCTTTAATTTTTTGAGGAACCTCCATACAGCTTTCCACAGTGGTTGCACCAATTTACATTCCCACCAACAGTGCATGAGGGTTCCCTTTTGTCCCTATCCTTGTCAATACTTGTTATTCTTGCCTTTTTGAAACTAGCCATTCTGACTGGTATGGGGTGATTATGTCTTTGTGGTTTTGATTTGCATTTCCCTGAGGATTAGTGATGTTGAGCATCTTATCATGTGTCTGTTGGCCATTGCCTATCTTTTCTTAATAGGAATTAGAGGATAAACAAAAGTAGGTTCAAATTTGAATGTATCTAGATCTTGTATATGTGAATAATAACCTATACTCATGGGGAACTGTTTCATAAAGATAGTATAGGCAACTGCAATTTTAAGTAAATATTCACACATGGTATATGTGTATATAAAATATTTCTATAGATAGAAAAATTCCTTAATGAAAATTGATATATGTACAAACACCTATGTACAGAGTGATATACAATGTAATATTTTAATCAACTGGCTGTGTAAAAGGCAAGTGTTTGATAATTCTTAATATGAGAAATAACTTGTAAGCCTTGAAAAAGACAAAGTAACACAACCTACGCAACTTAGAACCAGGCATGTTTTAGAAGATTCTCTGGTGTGCTCTGCATTTGGGCATGTCTCCCTGAGTCACACTCCTCATTCCCTACTTCCTATCTTCCAGCAGAAGAATTTCTCTTCAGCCATCCTGAAAATCCCACAAAGTGATGACCTCCTCTAAGTCACAATGGGCTCAAGACTTGGGTGAGACATCGAGGTTGAGCCACAATTTTAATAGATTCTTCTGAAAATAAGCTTGATGAAAGGCCCAAGGAATAAAGAAATTAAAACAACAACAACGGAATGTAATCTTAATAAAAAAAGTTGGTGGTATCTCATTCAGTCTTTTTTCAAACCTGCCAATAAACTCAGAATGTTCAGGCTGATATGAAGACGTGGGAATGAGGCAGGAATTACCACCTGTTGCCCCCCTGCACTTCCTAAGGTTACAGTTAGTTTCTCTATTTCACATCACATCGCATGGGCTTCAAGCTGTAACAGCATTGACATGTGCCACATCAATTTCTCTCTCCTCTTGCTTACCCATCATCATTTCCCTATTTTCATTCTTAATTCTAATGAATTCTTTCAGGTCTGTTGCTAACTAAAGTTCCTGTCTTGGAATGAATGTTACTAGTTCTTTGACGTTTTGAACACTACATTAGAGGGTTTTGATACCATCTTTTCCATCACTAAGGTTCTTTTATTAACAGATTCATGCTAGACTCACAAACTAATAAAGCACGATAAGACTGCCCAGTTTTCTTGGTATAAGGAACTATGAAAACAATAATGTTGCATTATTACTATTGCTATTATTTTTATTCTTATGACTACTGTTTTTATTATTTGTTTGTGTGTTAAATCATTCAAAAGTTTGTGCAAAATATTAAAAAAAAAACAGTGATCGGTAATGAATTCTCTGAATATCAACATTTTTCAAACAAAATTTAACTGACTTCTAAGAGATGAAAATCAAAGCTTCTTGCCTCCCTCCAAAGTCACTATAGAACTGCATTTGAAGTAGGACCTTGCAACTGACATTATTTTTCAACAAAGCCAGTCCTGTTTGCCACTTGTGATTTACAGGCTATGTCTGCTACCAGAAGCTGTTGGACACATTAATGCAGGTATGCTTATGAAAGGGTGCTGCTGTCTGGCACTAAATGACTTTCCAGAGATTCATCTCATTCAGACCTACAGGAACTGTTCTCTCTAAACATGATCTGTCAATGCATAAGCCATTATTTCACCCATTCTTAAGGGAAGAATCAAAAATATAATCCTGTATTCTAATCCCTTCTGCAAATCCTGATGCACCATTAAAAACCTGCTGTTTCATACTTTCTTGATTTCTACTTGGTGAACCCACTTCATTAACATTTTTGTTGCTGCATTTGGAAGTGATGGGAATAGAATGGTGGGAATTGTGTTGGATTTTGTTAGTGTCAATTGCTTTTAATTTTCTGTATTTCCTACTTGAAATATGCACGTTATTCATAGATATTATCAACTACAGTATGTTCAACTTTTTGCCCATTCAAATACAAATTTTTATATACTTACCTAAAGGCTTACGGTCTCTTCCTTTTCTAATATTGAAAGTCACCAACCCCAAATCTATCTTTCCCTCCACGTTTTATTATATGCTTCAGCTGCAGGCATTAATGCAAACCATAGCTCCATACTATATGGATTAATAAACATAAGACTCCTACATTTGAATTCAAGTGAAAATTAACTTGCTTAAATACATGATAAAAAAGAATAAAATATGTATAATTTTGTATTTGATAGAAGATCATGAATGTATCAAGGAATTATTTAAATTATTTAGAAGATACCTGTAAGTACTTACAAAAATTCAAACAAAAAATATAAATGGAATAATATTAAATATATATGCATGTATCCTTTTTCATCTGAAAACTTTCATTCCATTCATTTTTTTTTTAAATGTGAAATGGTGCACATTAGCCTGAAAAGATTGAAAGGTATATATCCTTTCAATAAATCATGTACTAGAGTAAAAAGGAGACTACTGCAGTTTATTTAAGCATTGAGTACAAGACTGGGGACAAATGAAATCTTTGCTTCATAAAATGGAATGAATAATTATTTTATTGTGAAGTCATTACATTAAAAACATTGAAAGAAAACCCAATGGCTATTTATTTATTTATTTATTTATTTATTTTTCCCAATGGCTTTTTAAACTGGTTGAAATCATTCTCTAGAATTCCTTGTCAGAGGATATGTTTAGGATGGATTTTTATTTAATTTTAATACATCCGTGGTTATTAATAGAATTTTCAGCTAAAGGCTCAAATCTGAAGCTTTCCACTATTTTGTTGTTGTTTTAATATAAGGGTTTGCAAATTGTTCACTTTACTTCCAAATATTTTGTATAAAGGTTTACCCCACTGGATTACTATATTTATAGGTTTACTTACACATTTTTTTACATTAGACAAAAATGCACAAGACCCGAAATGTTTTTCTTTTTCTTATTTGATGGGCTCAGCCATACAACCAATAACTGAGATATAATTCGCAACACTGAATTCCAAGGGAAATATCGTCTACATATCAACAATTGTTTGCAAAAACAACTTATTTTTTAAATTGACCCACATCAGGACACATTTACAAATGTTCCTAGGTTTAGCTCAATACCAGTTCTTAGTGGTTTGAAGTATGACAGAGAACACTCAAAAGAGAACTCTGATTATAAAAAATACAATAAGAACGTTTGCAAATCTTAACGAGCTTGCTGTTTCTATGCCAACTTCTGCTGAATCTGGAAAGCATTAAAATAATTTTCTCACAATTTATTTCTTTCCATTGTGTTATATCCCTTCCCTTTTCACAGGCAATACATTCAGTACCAAATGAGTAGCGTATTCATTAGTGCTGAAGAGAAAGCAAGGGTTAAGTAAATAAGGACATCAAATTAATATCCAGGCCTAAATGTTTTAGCAGAGCCAAAGAATCTGTTTAATCATTCAAGTCAACAAGGTTAAGATAATAAAATAAACTTCTAAATGCTTTCCTTTTCTGGAACTTAATCTGTCTTGCCGAAGATGTTTTTAAGATGCTATCAGTTTTGCGTAGTCCCAGCTGTTATGAAAATTTACTTGAATACACGGGGAAGAGAAAGAACTTTATGAAAATAGTTAAGCGGAGCTCCTGGGTGGCTTACTGAAACTGTGAGAGCCCAGGACTCATTTAAAACCAGCTGCTGGCTGGTGATGTTAAGACCAATAACCACTAAATCTTTTACTTATCAGGTCTCTGTGTTATTTGGCAAGGTGATGGTAGCCAACTGATTAGAAGATTAATGTATAGTCAAAAGATAACTTCATGATGTTTGTTCATTTTATTGCCTAAGTTTGATTGATAAACTTGCCACAATTTCAGAACAACGTAGTACCCTAATTTAAAAAGACAGTATTAAACATTAAAACAGTTTTGCTTATTTTTAAAAATATGTTTTTATTTAATTTATTTTATTTATTAAAAAAAATTAAAATTCTTTCCCTATCTTAGGGAAAAGAAATATGAACCATTAACATCAAAGCCTTGAGTACCATTGTGATTCCCAGGGCTGCGGTTCATGACAAGGGCAAAGGCCCTTAAGAACTGGGCAAACAAGAAGTCCTCTTTGAAGAGCGATGGTAGGAGTAGTAATGGGTGCAGACAACAATGGTTTTGAAAAGCCTTGAAAATCTTGAGTCTTTTACACTTGACATTCAGGTTCTGTGACTGACGAAGAAATGTAAAGCAATCTTTTGCAAAGAGAGGCTCAGAATAAAAGCAGAGTCAAAATACCTTGTAGAACATGTAAATACAGCATTATGAACAGCAAAAAACAGACTTTATTAATCTGGTTATCTATCCTAAAGGAAAAAAATCACTAATAGCTAATATACCAGGATCTTGATATTATACTATAATTTTCAAATTGGTGCCACCCAGTTGAGAAGAAAAATTGTATTATAATGAGGTGAATGGGTATTCTGATGTCCCTTGGATGGGGACCAGCATTTCCCTGTCCCCTCATGTTACATGAGGTTCTTGGGTGTGACTATGGGGCATTCACTCATTTGTTTTCTGGAAGGTCAACAGTGCATGAATTGTAAAGACTGAAACTACCACGACTGCAAAGAAAAAGATGTTCCTATTTGCACTTCTGTTCCCCAGATTTTTCACTCTCATTACCAGAGGCATGGAACTTTAAAGTTGAAAAGGTCCTAGCAGCCTCCTGAAGGCAGCTTGCTATCGTGGAAAGAGAGTGGAACTTGAAATCTGGGTTTGACTCCTAGCATTGTCTTTTGGTAGATGTGTGTACAAGAACTTGTAGAAGTCATTTAACCTGCTTGAGCTCAATCCTCATCAGAAAAAAAAAAAGGTCATATTATGGGGTGTCTGGGTGGCTCAGTCAGTTGAGCGTTCGACTCTTGGTTTCAGCTCAGGTCGCGATCTCATGGGTCATGAGTTCAAGCCCCAGAGTTGGGCTCCACACTCAGCGGGGTGTCTGCTTGAGACTCTCTCTCCCTCTCCCTCTGCCCCCCGACTCTCTCTAAAATAAATAAATAAATCTTTAAAAAAATGGTCATACTATTATTTATGCTACTAACTAACTCACAGCATTACTTTTCAGGATAAATGAGAAAATATATTGGAAAATGTAATCTAGAATTACATAGCCTCAAATCCTGGCTCTGCCACTGACTGGCTCTGTTATCGTGGACAAAATATTTAAATTTTCTAAATCTTGGTTTCCTCATCTATTAAATGGAAGTAATGAAGACAACTATTTCATAGGGTTGTTGAAATAAGATATGTCTTCATAGGGGTGCCTGGGTGGCTCAGTTGGTTAAGCGACTGCCTTCGGCTCAGGTTATGATCCTGGAGTCCCAGGATCGAGTCCCGCATCGGACTCCCTGCTCAGCAGGGAGTCTGCTTCTCCCTCTGACCCTCCCCCCTCTAATGTGCTCTCTCTCTCTCATTCTCTCTCTCAAATAAATAAATAAAATTTTAAAAAAAAGATATGTCTTCATAGAATGGTTGGTGTATTTTAAGTGATCAATAAAATTGCTTATCCTTATTATTGGTGTTATTATTTGAGCCATAGGTATTTTTGTCATCCCTGTTGCTTCACATTAAAGATTTTATTTATTTATTTGACAGAGAGGGTGAGAGCCACAAGTAAGGGAAGCAGTAGGACTATAACAACTACCTTGTTGATAGGGAGCAGCCTGACCCA
This sequence comes from Neomonachus schauinslandi, assembly GCF_002201575.2. NCBI lineage: Eukaryota > Metazoa > Chordata > Mammalia > Carnivora > Phocidae > Neomonachus > Neomonachus schauinslandi. Next base: position 114,206,055 of record NC_058404.1, on the reverse strand, counting down.
CTGGCAAAGGTACAAAATGGGGGCCGGGAGAGCTGGGTATGAATCCATTTTCCTACCACTTACAAATTATGTAAACTTGGGCAAGTTATTCACCCCAGATTCTTCATGTGCAATATGGTGAGAATGATCAGCTATGATCTGTCAAGGACTTGTTATAGATTTTTTTCATACATTATTTTATTTAATCCCTATCATAACCATAGGGGCAGATAGTGGTAGAGTCATAATTTGGTCCCATGCAGTCTGACCCCAGCCCATGTGGATATAATCATCTCACCCCACTGCATGCACTTTTCCTACTTTTCTTCCCTCGTATCCTATCTTGCTGAACTGTAGTAAGGCTCAGAGATGATGTGCGCAACTTGCCTAGGAAGGTGTTCAGCATTAGTAATTATAATTATGATGTGGGAGGTATTATTTCCTGGTCCAATGCTTGTTCAGCCTAGGAATGCCCCTAAAACTCCCTGACAGCAGGTCTCCAACCTCTGCTTGAATGCAGACTACAGTCATAGCCTCAGAACTCTGTACCACAAACTTATGAGGATGAAACGGAGCACAGGCTTGGTGACTGACATCACAGAAAAAGCCCCATCCCCACCATACAGCCCAAAGGCCTAACTGCTGAAGCATGGACATTTGCACAAATGCACTGAAGATTAATGGCAAATCTGTAATGACATCTCCCCAGGAAACAAGGAGGAAATGCAATTCTAATGTCAGGATGCATTCAGCTGTGGAAATCTAACACTCAGTGTCTTGTAGGATAAAACCAAATGATATCTATGGTTGCTATATTATACCTAAAATTGTAAGCTCAAAATTGGTTCAATGTACACTGACAGAAAGCAAGCACATGCCAAAAAAGTTAGCCCACTTTCTTCTGCATTAAATCATGCCATCAACAGTATTCAAAGATAGTCAACTTTCCTCCAATTTACCTTTTCACTTCTTGCAATCTGACTTCTGTTGTTTAACAAAATGTACTCCCTTAATATCTCATGACTCCAGAACATCAAAATCATAGGCTTTTTATAGACCTCATCCCTGTGGCTTTCCTTTTACTAAGAGCATTTCGTTGGCCACCTTTTTTTTTTTTAAAGTAGTTCCCCCTTGGGCACCTGGGTGGCTCAGATGATTAAGCATCTGCCTTTGGCTCAGGTCATGATCATAGGGTCCTGGGATCAAGTCCCGCATCAGGCTCCCTGCTCAGCTGGGAGACTGCTTCTCCCTCTCCTTCTACTGCTTCCCTTGCTTGTGGCTCTCACCCTCTCTGTCAAATAAATAAATAAAATCTTTAAAAAAAATAGTTCCTCCTTTAGTGTTCAAATTTTGTAGTGTCCTGCTTTTGCCTTTGAATGAATACTCACTCTCTTTTCTGACTCTCTTTCTTTGACCCACTCCCTAAATGTGGATATTTCTTTTTTTTTTAAAGATTTTATTTATTTATTTGAGAGAGAGAGTGAGAGACAGAGAGCACGAGAGAGAGTGAGAGACAGAGAGCACGAGAGGGAGGAAGGTCAGAGAGAGAAGCAGACTCCCCGCTGAGCAGGGAGCCCGATGCGGGACTCGATCCCAGGACTCCAGGATCATGACCTGAGCCAAAGGCAGTCGCTTAACCAACTGAGCCACCCAGGCGCCCCAAATGTGGATATTTCTAAAGTGGTTCTCACTTCACTCTTTCGCGCACTATTTTTCCACTTCCACGGTTTCAGTTCTCACTCTGGGTCAGTCCAGCTATGGAACGGTTATGATACCATCTCAGATTCCCAGTCTCATGCTTCCAATTGTTTGCTACGTTATTCCAGTGAAATAATTCATCCAGATCACAAATTCAAGACAACTAAAATTTAACTTATTTATACTTCGGACTATGACCTGACCAATTTTATCAAGCCAGAAACTTCAGCCCTATCCTTACGCCCTTTCTCAACATCAGCCCCTACATCCAGTTAAAAGATTTGTGCTGAATTTTCACCTCAGTATCTTCCTATTTTATTCCCTGACTGCATTTTTTTTTAACTTGACCCTGGCCACAAGTCACCAATGATCACAGCTCTTAGATGTAAAACCAATATGGATTGAATTCATCTCCCACCCTCTGCTTAAAGACTCTTTCTTAGGGTGCCTGGGTGGCTCAGTCGTTAAGCATCTGCCTTTGGCTCAGGTCATGATCCCAAGGTCCTTGGATCAAGCCCCGCATTTGCTCCCTGCTCAGCGGGAAGCCTGCTTCTCCCTTTCCCACTCCCCCCTGCTTGTGTTCCCTCTCTCGCTGTCTCTCTCTTTGTCAAATAAATAAACAGAATCTTAAAAAAAAAAAAGACTCTTTCTTATTAATTTCTCCTCTACTAGTGTCATCCCTGGGTTTTCCCTCTTTGAGTTTTTGCTTGGCACTTGTGGCAAATCCTATTGATGAGATTGAAACTGTGCCCCATAGGGTTAATGAAGTTGAAACTAGCAGAAAGTTTAAAGCTTGTTTTTCAGAGAACCATTTCCCCCTAATCAGCTATTCTGTCTTTTCAGACCCCACTAACAAATCCACTAATAGTCTCTACAGAAGGCTAGACTCAAGGTCAACTGATATGGTTCCAGCATATGAACAAGCAAGGCCCTTCATTCAAGCAAGGCCTAGAAGAGATAATGAGCCCAAGGTCCCATCCAATTATACTAGCTCTTAGCGGATTCCCATAGCACCTTCCACTTGCCCAATAGTTACCTCTGCCTCAGTATAATGTTAAAGTCTCTGCTCAAGGAGGAGCACAAGCTTCATTAACATAATGTACAATGCATGTATAGGCATGTTTTCTCAGTACGCCTGTGTAACCTTATGCCCGCCTTTAAATGCAATGGCAAATCTCTCCTTTCTGAATATCCATCCTAACCCTAAATGAAAGGAACCAACTCACTCCCTGCAGGGAGTCTGCTTCTCCCTCTTCCCCTCACCCCGCTTGTGTTCTCTCTCTCTCTCTCAATATCTCTGTCTCTCTCTCAAATAAATAAAAAATCTTTTAAAAAAATTTCAACCTATATGATATAATTTTTCTATATTTAACTTATATCCTTGGCAATTAAAAATATTATTGTCCTTAAATGAATCCTGTCATTTCCTACTTGTGTAATACTGTTTGTACTATTTCTTCTTTCTGGAATGTGTAATGTCTTCCTCTTCATCTTCTCTTCTAAAGATTCTCCATTTATCAAGTCCTAGCTCAAGTGTCACCTCTTCCACAGTGTCCAATGATTATTTAAAATGGAAGAATGTTCACTTGTTTAGCATCTCTTGGTATTGTTATTTAAGGCAGATAACACAACGACATAGTTTTCTTATTCAGGCACCCATGAGATTATCAGCAATTTGAGGGCAGTAATGATGTAATAATATTTTATTTTAACATTCAACAAATATTTATTGAGTCTTTATTGTTCTAGCTGATGGTGGTATGAACAAGGTAGACCAAGTCCTTGCTCTCACAGAGTTTATGTAAATGGTGGGGCATGTTTTACAGATAACAAGCAAGTAAATAAATACACAAAATAGGATAATCTCATATTTAGATTGGGTTGTCGGGGAAGTTCTCCCCAAGGAGGTATTTGAGATGAAATCTCAGTCATAAGAAGAACCCAATCACCAGAAGACCAGAATACAGCAAACAGAAAGTCATTCCAGTGTGATGTGTTTGAAGTACACATAGAGGACTATGTGGCTGGAGCATGGTGGGGGGAGGAGAAGAGTGGTGTGACATGAGGTTAGAGAGTTAGGCAAGGGTCAGATCTTGAAGATTCATGAAGGCCAAGAAAAGTGGTTTGGATTTCATCTTAGGGTTTAAAACAGGGAGCAACATGATCTAATTTACAATATAAAATGATCTCTCTGGCTGCTGTGTAAAAAATGGATTATACAGGGTCAAGAGTAGAAACAAGATTACTTGGAAGCATGCCACAGTAGTCAAGAAGATGAGATGATAGGTTGAATTTGGTGGTAGTAAAAGCAAGAGAAAATGGATCCATTTATAGTTTCTATAGTATTAAGCATGGTATCTTGAAGATAACAGAAGTTCAATGTATATTGCTAAATATATGTACAAGTGTTTCAAAATAGTTTCACCTTCTTAATATATATATTATCTTCAACACTTTCCTGCTTTGAATAACATAATATGGCTTAATATATTCCTGTTTCACACTTGGGAAGCCAAAAAGAAAAAAGAGGGGGGAGCCCATATTGAAGGAAACAGTAGAATCCTTTAACAGTAGGTAAGCTAACAAAGAACTGAAATGACGGAGGGTCATATTGTTAATTATGGAAAGAAATAAGCTACTTGAAACAAATGGTAAAAAGTTGAATTCAAAAACTATGATAGGATAAAAATGGGCATGGTATTCAAATACAAAGATCTACATTTTAGAAAAGAGATCTTTTCTCCATGAGCATTAACTAGAATAGTGTGCCTACAGAGCATGTGAGTAAAGTGAATTCTCATTAAAATAGAAGACTTTTCCAGTTCTAACTTACCTTTGATTTCTCTGGAAATATAAACCCTTCATTTTACTATCTTGATATGATAAATTTCCTAATAAGTAGCTAATACTTTCTTACCAGAAAGTAAGGTTTATTTTTCGGAGAGCGCTACATGTAACCTGCCTTGTTTCTAAATTAGGAATCTGAGAAAAGACAGGCAATTTGGTAGGTTCTCATTCTTTTTCACATATACTTTCCAGGACATTTTAGTTTTTCACCCATGAAGATTCACCCTGCATGATAAAATCAATCCAAATTCCTTCAACAAAAAGCAAAATCCTGGGGAAAATGGGATCAATTTTTGCCACTTTCCACCTGAAATGCTAAATGGGCCCTGAATCGTGTGAAACCAGGCCTCAGTCAGTGTGAAAACTGGCTGAAATCTGTATGAAAGGCAGTCTGGGTTCGTCAAAGAAGTTCATGAACTTTGGCCAAACTCACAAGGAACCTGGTCCAAGTCTTAGTTTGTAATGCAACATGAAACCAGGTGAATTTCACATGGTTTCAGGTTTCATCCTGAAAATTTGGCCTGGCTTTATAATCAATCATCACTTTTGGGAACGATGAAAGCCAACACACCTTTTTGAAAATGAGGACTGCGTGCATACTGATGACAGCTGAGCTGTGAACCACCCCTTCACTTCCTTTGCCAAAAGAAGATTTCTCAGAATGGAAACAGTTTCCCCCTTACCTGGAAAGGGCAAGTTGAGTGATTTTGATATGTCGTGTAGAAATAAATGATACTCGATACATGGAGACATGCCATGTGAATAATCACCACATACAGAGCAAGTGGCTATGTTCTAATCATTTAAGGTTATGAGAATTTTATTCCATTCACATCCATGACAGATATCATGATGTTTAATCTCCTTGACCATTAACATGAGCTTTTAGCTTGAAGCTAGTCATCGGCTAGAATAACTGCCTTGAGAAACAAAATGCTCTGAGGCATGGTCATTATTTTTATATAAAGAAATGGCTGAAGAATGGAAAGGAAAACAAATCATAGCCTACCTTCTATCTAGTTTAATAAACATGAAGAGATAAGACTACAAATTTTTCAGGTTTGCATCAACTACATCTTTTGCAATAAAACCTCCATCTACTGCAGTATAAATGAATTCAATAATTAACTACACACAGCACATTTTACAAAAACCCTACAGTTTCTGTTTTCAACCTGAAAGTTTTAAATGTGCTTTTCCACTGTAAAAAATGACTCTTCAACCAAATACTCGCTTTTGTGCATAGTGACATGAGAAAATTGAGAGGTATGTCTGAACGGAGCCACTACATCATTGGAACAGTATGTCTGAACATTTGGGTAATAAGGCACAGATGTTAAGCAGAGGACTTGGCACTACCAAGGTAACAACAAAGCATTCACCATTGTGTTATAATGGTTAAAAGAGCCACATTTGAGAAGAATAAAAGAATGCCCCTCCTCCTTGGAACACTGTTATATTACACCTTTTATCTGTTTAAAAATCTATAAAAAATAAGAAATTCAAATAAGTGTTATTCAAATTTATGATGAAGAATACAAATATAAAATGCATTAATATTTTCATCTATAATATAACATATTTATGCAATAGCACATAAAGTTTAACTGCAGAAAAAGGCCAAATTCGACAGGAATCCAAAACAATGCATACAAAACAATGCATGCAAATCTGAAGGACCCAATAGCCATCAGAATGGTGGTTGTTATTGACTCTTTAGTAGTGATCTGGCCCTTCATCAGTAGGGCTAATTATTGTACAGTGTCCTACTTATAGGTATCAACTTAAAGCTATGCTACAGGATATACCCATTAATTATTATTAAGGCTATTTCACTTACAAGTGGTATGGTATTTTTTGCCAGCTATTACTAAACCATGACACAAAGCCAGGGCTACTTTAATTCAATAAGTTTGGAGCTGAAAACCAATTTTCTGCCCAGGATTGGAAGAATACAACTTACCCGAGGTCCCTGATCACCTTGTTCTCCCTGTAGAGTAGGAAGATGAGATGATAGATAGTTTTAGCATAAAGGCTGCATTCGATGCTCATTAAAAAGACCAAAATATAACATAGCATAGGTCATACCAATGGATTTCCACTAACTTAATTAGTTTCTGCTACACATTTTCTTACCTTATCACCTTTTGGACCAGGAGGGCCCTAAAAAAAAGAAAAAGAAAGAAAGAAATGTTTTAATAAATTTAAAAAATTGTAGCTTGAATAGATCAGCTAGTTAGCTGCAAGATTCATGCAAAGGGCAAAGAGGTATACCGGTCAATGAGGTTTATCAAGGAATTTTAGGTTCTAAATTATAATTGTAAGATGGTTAGAATGTGAAAGTGGTATAATACACATACTATCATATATAGTATAATGGTATATATAGTATGGTATATATCATATACCAGTATGCATTGTACTATACCATACCGGTACATATACCAGTAAAATATGGTACTATGCCATAGTATACTGCTATACTACACACACACACACACACACACACACACACACACACACACACAGAAAAGTGCACAAAGTTCACATGTCATAAGTATATAATATGCTGGATAAATTTTTACAAGCTAAATGTACCTATGCAAGTAGAAATCAGCTAAGGAAACCCAGAAGGACTGTGGTGACATTTTCTTGTCATTACTCTCAACCAACAGTGACTACTATTTCTGACCTCTGACAAAATAGTTTGTCTGTTTTTGTAGTTACAGAAATGGAATGATACCAGTATGAGTCTGACCTCCTTTGCTCAATTTGTAAAATGTATTCATAATTTTGTGTGTGCTGTAGATCGTTTGTTCTTACTGCTTTATAATATTCCACCATGTGAATAAACCACAATTTATTTGTTTATTCTACTTGGTTGATGGCCCTTTGTTTCCAGGCGTTTCTATGTCTTGACTACTAAAAATAGTGCTGCTACAAATATCCTAACTTTATGTCTTTTGATTAAAAACTGTATGCATTTCTGTTGGGTGTAAATCTAGGAGTGGAATTTTGGGTTATAGAAAATACCTAATATGTTCAATTTTAGTAGGTACTGACAAATCGTTTTTCAGTGTGGTTCTAACAATTTACACTCCCATCACCAGTATACAAGAATTTCAGTTCCCCTATATCATCACCAATACTCGGCATTTTCCATCTTTTTTTGTTTTAGACATTCTGGTGGGAGGTGTAGTAGTTTCACACTGTTTTAATTTGCATTTCTCCAGTGATTAATTAGCTTAACTCCTTTTAATGCATGTGTTGTCCATTTTGCAACTTCACCCACAAAGTGTTTATTCACGTCTCTTGCCCTTTTTCTACTGAGTTGTCCTTTAGACTTACTAGAGTTCTTTACATATTATAATATCTATATATATCGAGAGGTGTGAGAGTACTTTACATTACTCTGATTATGAGTTTTCTATCAGTTATTTTTTGCAAATATATTCTCCCACTCTGTGTACTGTGTTTATATTCTCTTAACTACGTTTCGATGAACAGAAGTTTTCAATTTTAATAAAACTCTATTTAACATTTTTTTCTCTTTATCTCTTTTTGTATTCCACTTAAGGAATCTTTGCTTACTCCAAGGTCATAAAGAGGTTCTTCTATGTTTATTCTAAAAGCTAAAAGCCTTATTGAAACTACTATAACACTGTATGTTAACTATACTAGAATTAATTTTTTTAAAAATTAAGATAAATAAAAAAGAGATGGAATATATACATACATATGATATAATATCACTCAGCCATAAAAAAGAATGAAATCTTGCATATGTGATAACACAGATGTATCTAGAGGGTATGATGCTAAGTAAAATATGTCAGACAGAGAAAGACAAATACCATATGATTTCACTCATATGTGATATTTAAGAAACAAAACAAAGAAAAAAAAGAGACCAAAAAAGCAGACTTTTAACTATAGAGAACAAACTGGTGGTTGCCAGAGGGGAGGTTGGTGGGGGGATGGGTGAAATAGGTGAAGGGGATTAAGAGTACATTTATCATGATGAATACTGAGTAATGTATTGAATTGTTGACTCACTATATTGTACACCTAAAATAAATATAACACTGTATGTTAAACTTATACTGTCTGGGATGGCATGGTGCCCAAACTGAAAGAAGAAAACAACAATAAAAAAAATAAAATAAAAAAATAGAGGCTTTATTTCTTTATTTTTCATACTCAGATCTAAATTCATGGGGAACTGATTTTGTACATGATGTGAGGTCAAAGTCAAGATGCTCTTTTTCTCCTATGTGAATATCAAATTAACCCAACACCATTTATTGAAAATGAATCTTTTCCTCATTGTAGTACAGTGTTATCTTTGTCATAAATCGGATAACCATATAGATGTGGCTCTTTTTAGGATTTTCTACTTTGTTGGGCAGCTGTCTGTTCTTAAGCCACATTGAGATTTTTCTTTATCTTTGAACAAAAATGCCAGCAGGACATACTAATTCTAGAGACATCAATACTTTTTCCCCCTAGCTCTTAAAGATGAAATCATGTTCCAGGGCTCAGCCTACTTGAGGAATTGGAGCATTTCAGAGCTACCTTCAATCTCTCACCTTCACCTTCGGCAGGGCTGGAAGACAAGTGTAAGTCTAGACTAGAAGCACAGCCAAGGTTCTAGCAAAGTACTCCTTCCTAAGTCCCTGCAATGTCACTTCAGGTGGAAATGTGGGAATACTCTGTCTACTAAAACATCTCCTGCTAAGTATCTGCTGCAGAGGAACTGTACTAAATTCCTACTCTCAGTTGTGACACTTCTGGTAAGAGCTGTGAGGTTATCATGAACTTAATAACAACAATAATATCATGTCTTGTGGTTTATATATTTTACCATCAACAAAGAACTTTCATCTGGTCCCAATCCAATGAAGAGAGCATTATGATATTCCTTTTATAGATGCCAAAAATCAAACTCAAAGATTATCAAGGTTAGGTCTCTTGCAAGTGAGTTAGCCAGGACTTTAACCTAGTCTGGGTGCCTAGGTTAGGATGGTAAGTGTTGGGACACAGCCCTAGAACTAGATTCTCATAAAGAATGATGACTATGTGCCTGCCTTCAACAGATGCCTTCTGAAATGCTGCCGATTACATTTCCCAGTATCCTGGGTAGTGACCCCAAGATCTCAAGTTCAAAATGAGAAAAAGAGTAATTGTGGAGGGTCAGAGTGAGAGAGAAGAGAGAGAGAGAGAGAGAGCTAAGATAAGGGAATCAACTAAACAAACCCTTGTTTCTCTTGTCCCCAAAATAATTTTGCCATTAAAAAAAGGGAAACCAAGGAAATTATTTTTCTTTATGTTTTCAGTAAAATTTTAATGTTTTATTAATGTTTTCCGTGAATCAGTAGTGAGTAATTGGTATAGACTGTGTGTCTACCTCTGTAAAATTAAGTTTAAAGAATTTATTTGGTTATTTTTAACACATGAAATGTTCTCTAATGCTCTACAAGTAGGGTTTTATTTTTGGTGGGGCAAAGGAAACCCCAAAAAAGAGTGAGAGGATACCTACCATCCAGTCTCAGAAATACAATGGAGATTCTAGTCTTGATTGAAATACCATGTTATTGAAGTCTATTTTGATTTTTATATACATTTATATATAAATGCCTATAAAGAGTTTGGCAATGTTCTAGGCACTGATGGAAGATATGGTGGGAGAAGCTGATTTAGAAAACCTGAATGGTCTGTTTTGGAAAAGCTTAATAGTCTAGTGCCACAGTTAAACACTTCCCGATACCAGCATTAAGAAAAGCTCCCTAGAAAATCCAGCTACTATAAAGATACTTATAGTTACTATGGAGCCCCTCCCCTGCTCCCACTCCTTTCCCCCCAAAAGCTTTTTCTCTTTGAAGTTTAGTTTGCTTTTGCTGGTGAGATTTCAGAGGGCAAGCCTCTCATTGTACCAGTCCTTGAAAGGCACTTTATTAGGTTATATGGCATGTTTGAGGTCAAAGCTTTTCTAAAACAATTTTACAGTGGGGAGCAGAGATGACTTTTTTCCCCAAAGTCCAATGACTAATGCCAAAGCCACATATGAAAACTAGACCTCTTTAGACAGTTTGCCATAAGCAAGGATCCTTAATTCATGAACACATAAAAATCTGCATTCACAATTGAGCAATAAAATACTGCTGCTTCAAAAGGGGATGTTTCTGAGCAGACAGAATGGCGTCCTGGCACCTGCCAGCTCAAGACAGAACTGAAGCAGAGGTCAACCTCCATTCACAGCTGTGGCGGCTGCTTCGGACACTCCAGACCCCACTTGTGCTTTTGGGATTAATGGCAGGTGTTTTCTTCTGCTCTGACTGAAATCCCACTCTTCTTTCTGAATTGGATCCTCTTCACTGCAAATATGGATTGAATTTGAAGGAAAACGTGGACGACCTTAGTAAACACAGATAGTATTTCAAAATTTGGGAGCCATGGTTTTCTTCTAGGTCAAAATATTACAAATGAAAGAAAGGTTTTTTTGATTATTAACTTTTAAAATTAAAACTGGGTAACTAAGTTATTTTGTCCTTAGACTGATATTAACTAAAGGATAGGCAATAATTAAAATGAATGAATATTTGAATTACAGTATATTTTACCATGGCATTTTGTTGCTTCCAACTGCACCAAATTAGCAATTTAATAGTTAGTGGACATATCTGTTGTTCAGGTATCAGTATCAGTGATTCATTGGTAACTATTTGAAAGTAAAACTTTGTTGCTAAAACAAGGTTGAGGTCAATGATAAGTAAATATGGTAAAACTAGTGGTCATAAATAAGGGAATAGTGAGTCATTATTTATGACTCTTTATGTAAGGCTTGGGATTCCTGTCCTTCTGGTCTGGTCCAGTAGATTGGAGTCAGATCTTTTATTATGTCCATTTAAATAAATAAATAAGAATATTTGAAATGATTATTTTTAATTAGTTTTATCTTATTAGCCCTAATTACATAAATTTTGAAAGTGCTAACAAAGTTTTTATTATTAGTGTTCTTGGTCAGTAGTTGGAACATTTCTTTTAGAGTGTTGTTAGAGTGTTATTAATTTACTACCAAAGTATTTATAAATATCAGTGGCAAACTTCAAATTAGCCCTTATTCAAATTCAGAATTTATGGCAACAATCCTTCTGTTTGTACCAAGACTTTAATGTGGATCTTGGCCTATACCAATTTCAGTCTCCCTAAATCTATTTCTATCCAAGTAACTAAGATTTTAGATCTTTTTCCATGCTCTATTACCTATTTCAATTAAATTATAAAGCCAAACTAAAAGCATTATGAATGAGAGGCACAATAATTGAGATTCAGTAAAATGCTGGATTTCAACCTGCATAAAAGTAATTGAAATATAGCTGGAAAAGACATATATTCATGGAGCCTGGATATCTCAATTAAGACCTTTCATTCACTAGAACTGTAAATTTGCCTACTTTGAATGGCAAAAGCTAAAGGGGGAATGATTTTTTATAGATGGCAATCATGAAAACAAAATTAAATTCTGCTAGAAGTTAAAAAAAATGGAAAAAGAGCAAACCCCGGATATTCTTGGCAGCCAGAGCTGCTGGAATAAGAATGGAGTTATGATTTTTATCCCAGAAAAGTGTAGATCATTTTCATTTTTGAGATATAACAACCCTTTTGCTGATTAATCTTTTCATTACCATAGACTTATGAAGACCAGCCAGTTTCATTTTCTAAGCATTTATGGCCAACTACCAGCCAGTCAATGTGCTCTGAGTCTGGAGGAGGGATATGTAACCATAATTGTAATCAGTGGAATGAATGCTGTGCTGTGGCAGTACAGAGAGAAAAGAAAGTGGGAGAACTGGAGTTCCAAAGATGATTTTGGAACTGGCTCTTAAAAGTTGGCCAGAGATAAAGGGGACTGGCAAAGGGTGAAGCAGTTCAGGTGGAAGGGGAGAACATGCTAACTGTGAAAAAATATCATGCTATCAGAGAAAGACAAGGAGTTCAGGGGAGTAAGAACATATGTGGTGTGAGGAGTGGAAATGTGGAATAGTGAGATTTGGGAAGGTTGGCTAGTAATACCCAAGTCCCTGGGCCAAATTCTGTCATCAATTTAACAAGGGAGTGGTAAGATCAAGTGTGCTCTATGGGACTCTGAGAGCATGGAATGTTACCCTTAGGAAGTTGTTGCCTTGGTCCAGGAGACAGATGATCGTGGGAGCAAAGAAGAAGTTCTAGATTCAGAAGACATTTCTGAGATAGAGCCAACAAGACCAGTTAGTGGAATGGACATGAGAGCCATTGAGAGATCACCAACATGGTGATTCATTTGAAAGTTCACAACGTAGTGCATTAACAGAAAATGGTTGACCTACCCTGCTTCAGCTCTGATGAACACAGGAACTCCAGAGCCAAGTGAACCATATAGAATTTTAAATCTGGTTTTAGGGGTATTCAAATCAAAACTGATTGTTGGCAGCCTTGGCTGGCCCAATCAGAAGTAGTTGAGAAAGAGAAAATTCTCTATCGTCACTGTTGGGTAAAAGGAGCACAAATGACGTATGGTGACCATACTCTGCGGCCATCCTTCCTCTGTGTTAACTTATTAATAAAGTGCCCCTTTATTACATTTCTTCCTCTGCTTTTTAGACTGCATGATGAATGTGGGCTTACTATATTTAAGAGCTGTAATTTCCCTAGTTTTTTAAGGATAAGGAAGACAAAGTCTACAGCATTGGTCATTCTCAGGCATTCTTGCAAACATTACCCTATCAATGTTCACAGTCTCCTACTGAGGAAGGAAGGAGGGAATATTCCATTTTCCCTTATTCAAGTAGGATAAAAGCCTCAATTATACAGATGGTAAGATTTCTCCCTACTCTCTCACTGCATCATGAATTTGGCCCATTGTGCCAATGAGATAGATGCTCTTAAGCCATACATTCACGAATAAATTGAATTTGGTAGTTTTTAGCAGGTATCTGAAGCTCACAAAATCATACAATGGATACAATCGTAACAATGGAAAAATCCAGTGCTCACTTGAAAAATAAGGACCCTAGCTATTTACATGTTGATAAATCTACCATACTTCTGAGTAAAGTGTTTTATGCAGTTAGCTTAGGCTCACTTCTAACTAAAATGTGAACGTGTGTTCTTCCAAGTATATACCTAAAACCTTGAACTCTATAGTTTTCTGTTTTACTAGCATAATATATATTTTTAGGGACATTTCTTCCTAAAATCACCTTTTTTTGTTTCATAGACTTTTAACTTTGCAAATAACTTCAACAGGTAATGTGTAAATTTTAAACTTTTTATGGAAAACCTGACATGAAAATGTAGGAGGTCCTATATGTAAGTATAGATCTGTGTGTGTGTGTCTGCGTGTGTATGTTTGCATGTAATTTCTTTTTAAATGTTTCAGAAAAAAATAAAAATAAAAAGCAAAAGTATAGGGGTGCCTGGGTGGCTCAGTTGGTTAAGTGTCTGCCTTCAGTTCAGGTCATGATCCCGGAGCCCTGGGATTGAGCTCCGCGTCGGGCTCCCCGCTCAGTGGGGAGTCTGCTTCTCCCACTGCCCCTCCCCCTGCTCATACTCTCTCTCTCTCCTCACTCTCTCTTTCTCAAATTAATAAATAAAATCTTTTTAAAAATTTTATAAAAGCAAAAGTATAATTTGGAGAAATTATTTCAAAATAAACTACATAAAGTGTCTTGGTGGTTAAGAGCTCAAGATTTGGAGTCAAACAGATTCAGATTGAAATCCTGGTTGTGATCACTTGTGTGAATTTTGGCAGGTTAATTAAACTCTTTAAGCCTCAGTTTCTTCATCTGTAAAATTGGGAAAACAAAGCTTATTATTTGGCTAACATAAAATGCTGTCCATGAAACAATTTGTAGAATGCCTGATTGACCAGTAGTAGTGATTATTAAGTACACAGTTAATGTTTTTAATATTTTAATTATGGTAAACATAAAATAAAATTTTTTTCTCAGATATTTGACCTGAGGATAAATAAGGTAAACATAATTGATTTCCTAAAATCAAGAGGCCATGTGGTAAGAAGTATGTTAGGCGTATGGTTGAAAATGTTTGGAGAATACAAGGTTTAATATAGCTTACCTCGATATTTAGGAACTATTACCAAAAAAAAAAAACCAAAGCAAGACAAAAACAGTTCATTGCAGTTTTAACTACATTACTTTAATGACTAACCAAGACTACATTTTAGGCCCTAGAACTACCTAGTTGCCCTCAGCATATAGTAGGTGCTCAATCAATTTTTTGCTGAATTGAAACACCCTGAAAGAAAAGAATGCAATAAAACTCCTGGTGTTCAAAGCAGCAACACATAAAGAATTATACAAGAACCAGATTCAATGTTGTTGCAGAAGAGCCGTGTTTATTATAGTGTCAAACTCTGCTAAACCAGGGAAGGGAATTATAGCCATAAATAGATTTATAGCTTCAGACTTTACACCTTTCATTTTGCATTGAAGATTAAAAGAGACCCAGCAGGAAAGGGGGTAGGTATAAACAGAAATTTCAAATATCAAAACCAGCCCCACTATTGCAAAACTAATTTTTACAGCTATTCTTTTCTGGGCATTTTCTGTGGTGAGATCGTAACTTTAAGTTCTTTTGTGATGTCAGTTCAAGCCCTGAACAAGGGACTGACTATATGTGCCCACGATCAGTCTTAAATCATAAGCAGCTGCCATAAGGAAGCAATTAGTGGGGTCTAGCACTAAAAGAAAATTTAGAAAAACTAAACATTTAAAAAGGACTCTCAAAAGTAAGACTGATGTAGCTCAATGGAGTTAAGGGCTTATAAAACAGCAGGAATCAGGGAAGCTCACTCTGGCTTTCTTTTCTAACACAATACAAATTAAATACAGCCAAATTACTGCTCCTGCCAATCAAAACCAAGGGCTCCCTTCTCTCCAGCCTCATCCCTTATATCCAAATGTTTTAAGTGACTGCTAAAATTTTTTTGTTTAACTTTGTATTTTTTTTTACTTATTTTTAAGAGGTCAAATAAAATGAACTCCATGGTGAAAGACTTGGAATCCTAAACATTCTTTTTGTTGAAAGAAAGTATCAACTTGCTCTCTAAATGCCCACAGTAGCCCCTGTGATTTTACAGCTAATGGTGTAAGCTATCCTATGATACTCTTACCCTCCTCAATAGAATTCAAATGTATAAGGAGGTATATCCATCTTTAAACCTTGGGTTTAATCTACAATAGTTTATTTCAGCATGCTTCCTAATATACTGTCCCAACATAATTTTGCCCAGGCTACTCAAGAAAGCCTGGTTTGTAGGTCAGTTTGATTCTTTGCTTCATTCAGAGTATTTTATAAAACGATGCAGTTCTGTGAAGGGCAACTGAGCGCAACACAGGGATAAGGATAGATATCTCTTTGAGTCTAAGGAGATATGGAGAAGGAATAAAAAACAATCAACTGTCAAATGAGACTAGAAGAGCCTGAATCTCAGGGCTTGTCTATGATTCTCAAGCTTCTCATACAAATTAGAAGCCCAGTCTCTATCACTCTCAGTTGATGACTAAAAGATCAAAGCTTTTCATGTAAGCTTCTACAACTACCATGCTCTCCATCTCCAGATTCTTCCGTAGCTTCACTTCCTCTCTCTGTGGAGCGAAGGTGGTATTGTACCTATGCATCCATGCCTCCTCCCCAACCTTGCCTGCTATGTATCATTGCTCTCATGTCTTTTCAACCAATACAGTTCCCTTCGGTTCTTCCCATTGCTCTCCAAACACATCCATTCACCCTCCCCAAAAGTTAAAGGGAAGAAAAGTTGCTTTTGCCCTCTATTCCCTCACTTTAAGGTCCTATCTTCTCAAACTATCTCCATCAAACTTGTTTAATAATAGATTGGCCATAGAAAGAAAGAAAATTGGATTTGAGGAAAGAGAAGGGAGGTAGCAGAGTAGAAGTCATATTTTTATAATCTGGTTTTGGGAAAAATAAAGTAACAGGAGTTGAAATACATATTGGTCTTGGGGGCATTTCTTTCCATTAGGAAGAAGAAAGCTAAGCTATGAGAAGGGAAACTGCTGAGCCAGTCTTTGGGGCCCTGGAAAGGAGTCACCCTGGGCTGAACTAAAACTAAATAAACCAGAGCTTTGGGGAGGAAGGGTTGACAAAACCCAAACATGTCACAATTGCCCAAATTTGTGTCTAAACCTTTTGTCTTTTCACTTTACTCCCTTCATCAGCTATCAAATGTACCCTCAAGGCTTTAATTATTACCTGACTCATGTCCTCAATTCTTTTCCAGGCTGCAGTGCTGCATTTCCAACTGCTCACCAGATGTCTAAGCCAAGATACGCCATCATCAGCTAAAACTCATCATTCTCAAACCAAACTTCTCAATTTCTACTGCAAGCCACTCATGACTCCTGACCTTCCTGTTTTTGTTAAACACACCACTACTCCTCCAACTCTAAAAGGTCAGTGTTATGTTTGATTCGGCAATTGGAATCTATTGCCAAGTCTCAGAGATTTCATTCTCCACAAAATCCCTTGAATCTATCTTTCCATATTTGTTGCCAGCATCCTTATTCCTGGAAAACAAGAATAGTCTACAAGCCTCTCCAGGTCTTCCCTCACTTTATTTCATCCTACATACTTTTGTCAGATTGGATTTCCTAAAGCACATTCCTGAACATATTCCTCAGCCCCAAAACTGTCAAGGGCCCAACGAAAACGTCATTATAGGCAACAATCCTCCATGGATGCAAAAGCTGTTACAGGATAGGTTGCAGGGAATCAGGCCAATACCATTTGACCTGCTGATCAAAAGAATATTACCTGCCTCTTGATATAATGAAGAAGGGAGTATACTACACCTTCATAAGAGATTATTCCTAAAAATTGAACCAGAACCTAATCAAACTTCTAAATGGAACTCGCAGTTTATGAGAAATACAGAAGACAGGGGAACAAGCTAAACAGCACCATGAGGATTTAATTAGATCAATCCAGAACATGGGGCATTCCGTATATGGAATACAGATCAACTGTTGTGGGAAAATTGGTGACGTGAAAAAATTTTTTTAGGAGAAGAGGCCTAGACAGTAAAAGAGACCGAAGAGTTATAGCAATTAAATGCCAACCGGGTTTGGGATCTTGATTCAAACAAGCCATCTATAAAGAGACATGTTTGAGACAACCGGGGAAATTTGAATATGATGATAATAAGAAATTATTGTTGATTTTATTAGGGTTGATAATGAAATGATGGTTATATTTTAGAAAGGCCCTATCAGAGATTTGTATTTTAGTATTTGCAGATGCAATGACATGATATCTAGGTTTTGCTTTTAAAAATATATCAGCAAACAAAACAAAACAAGAAAAACAAGGGAAAGGGATTTATGAAACAAGATTAGCCAGCCATTGATAATTCTTGAAGCTGGGTAACAGTTCCAGGGCAATTTATGATACCATTTTCTTTTCCTTTTGAGTATGTTTGAAAATTGCCCAAAGAAATAGTTACATAATTAAAAATTTTATTTTAGGCGATGCTTCAGATTCCCACCAAATGAAGTGTTAACTTCTGCCTATGTCCAAAGTTCTCTATGATCTGCTCCTAACTTTTCTTTTCTCTTTTATCCCCTCTCCCACCCCTGCCCCGATTCCCCACATGAGGATCCTGTCCTCCAGTCAGCCTTGAATACTAGATGTTCTCAGAAGACCCTTCACAGCTGTCACCACTGTATCTCTGTTTATGCCATTCTTTCCACTGAATAAGCATTCCTAATTATCATTAGACTTGGAATAATTATAGCACACCTTCTTGAAACCTCTTTTCTGGCAACTAGAGCTATGGAGCTATTTGGAAAAAAAAATAACCATACCAGAAATTTGAGTTTCTAAAAGAAATGTTAGTCCCAGTACAAATGTTAGTCCAGTAAGCATCCTGTCTCCACCCCTCTACAATCTCACTGTCATTACGGCCCATCATTGATGGCTCATCTCGGTGATTTCTCTTCCCTAAGCTTTACTTGACCCTCCTTTGGAGATGTTTTCCCTGTTTTGAATTCTTAAAGCACTTGTGACTCTTTCATAAAACTCAGCTGACCATGCTAGGTATAAGATTTGTGCTTCATACTAAGCTATCAGGGCTCCTAAGGGCAAGAAGAGAGGTATATGGGAAATACAACAAACAATGCCTTTGGAGGCTTTAACACGTACTAAAACATGACCTTTGGCAGGTCACTTAACCTCTCTGAGCCTCAGTTTCTACATCTGTAGGATGGAACAAACAATATTTACCTCATATGGGAGTTGCAGGAAGTAATTAAAAGAACATATGGTCTGTAAATATTATTTCCTTCCACTCTTCTCTTCCTAATTCAAATGTAGTCTTGTATTTTATACATGGTAAGTGTCAATAAATATATTATCAGGTTTCCTGCAACAGAGAGCTCTCAGAAGTTATCAGAGCCAAAATTAGTATTCCCTGAATAGCCTGCTGACTGTCAAAGTCACAGATATTTGTATGGCAACATGCTTCCAGTGAATGTTTATGAGGATATATTTGATTTCAGCTAGAAGTTGTGCTTTTTGGGGTCACTATAATTTCTCATCTGTTGACTCATAACTCTAGTTCAGAGAGTAAAGACTAATAGTAAAAGGAATAAAACAACTTTGTACAGTCTCTTGAAGATGAACTCTACTCAGTTAAAGATCTTTTCTCACACATCAAATATGGACAGATGTTTTTGGCTCCTGTCTGCCTCCTGCCTGTGACTCCCAACTTTTAGGAAGAATGTTCTATTTTTAATCTCCCCATATTTTCAATACTGAGTCATTCCTAAAACCATGGCAATATTGTTTTGAAAACCATCAGACCACTAAAGTTGCTAAGTAACCTCATAGCTGGAAACCCTGTGACTATAGTTCACAGAGCTGACGGCTCTCCTTTAGCTTCTCTGGCAATGCCTTCTTCTGGGTCTTCCACTGTCTTGGGGGTTTCTCTGTAGGAGACCTCCCTTTTCCTCCCTCTCTCTGTACTTCATAACTAACCCTCCTCCACCCATGACTTCTCTTACCCTCGATATACACTTTCTGGGCATCTCACTCATTTCCACAACTTCAGCTGCTACTTGTCTACTGCACACCTAGCTGTGGCTTCTCTCCAGGACGATGCCTACTGCCCACTCTACCTTTCTTCCCGAACACACTGTTCTCATCTCAGATCCTGAGGCCCACCACTAAGACTGGTTAGTTTTCTTCGAATAAGTTGCTTGCACTTCATTCAGGGTCCTGATGGTCCACGCTGAGACTGTATTAATTAGATAAGAAGGCTTTCCTCCAGGAAGATGCAGCCCCATGCCAGAGCTCATAGGTTGGCAAACGAAGCACGAGCTGAATTTCAGACCTTCCCTGTCCCTTTGCTGAACAGCTTTGCACAGTACACAACCTGCACGAGTGTAAATGGTAGCCCTGAGTTTATTGCAAGGATAAGATTTCTTTCAGAAACTGAAAACCCCACTGTGTTTATTCTTTTCCAAATAGCTCCATAGTTCAGGTTGCCAGGTAAAAGGTTTCAAGGGAAGTGTGTCATAACTATTCTTACTAAATGATACTCAGTATTTATTCAACTATATCAATTAAGGATGCATCACCTTTGATTTGTTTTCAACTCAGTGTATTTTTTTTAAGATTTTATTTATTTTTCAGAGAGAGAGAGAGCACAAGCAGGGGAGGGGCAGAGGGAGAAGCAGGCTACCCGCTGAGCAGGGAGCCCAATGCGGGGCTCGATCCCAGGACCCTGAAATCAGGACCTGAGCCAAAGGCACATGTTTAGCCCACCGAGCCACCCAGGTGCCCCTCAGTGTATTTTTTTATAGAAAGACTATTTACTGAACCTGAATTATGACAATAGATTATGCCTGATCTAAATCTTAAATAATTAGCATTGAATATACTGACCATTTGAAAAAAATAAACCTGAAGTGTAAAGGCTCACATTAACTTCGAGAGGTAGTAGTCTCCCGTAGTTATTATTTAAACTAAGTTTAATTGTGGCCTACTCAAAAGAAAGAAGGTAGAATAAAATGTTTCTGGAGCTATCTTTCTACCTACTATCTTATAGCATTCCTCCATTTTAATCTCCACATTGCACAATAAATACATTCTATATTTAAAACATGGTATCAACTAAATATGACTGGAGATATTTAGATATTTAGAGAGAAAATAAATTCAGCCGATTAAGACTATTGGTTATGATATCAAAATTGTCAAACCAAGGAATCCATAAAAACATATATGTGAAATTACATACACTTATATAATATTACTTGAGAAAATTCATAAATTTTTTTGAAGTTTGAAACATTTCAAAGTGAATTAATTTTACTTCACTGAAGAGTAATATTTTTTTTTTTTTTTTAAAGATTTTATTTATTTATTTGACAGAGAGAGACACAGCGAGAGAGGGAACACAAGCAGGGGGAGCGGGAGAGGGAGAAGCAGGCTTCCCGCTGAGCAGGGAGCCCGATGCGGGGCTCGATCCCAGGACCCTGGGATCATGACCTGAGCCGAAGGCAGACGCTTAACGACTGAGCCACCCAGGCACCCCTGAAGAGTAATATTTTTAACTAAAACTCTCCACTAGCTTTGGAAAGAATTAGACACACAAGTGTACACTAAATATTTGTTTTAGAGAATCCTATACTAGAATCATCTCTAACAGTGATAATCACTTTTCATGAATTTCTTAATTTTAAAATTGAACTACTTAACCTAAATTTCTATATGACTTGAGGCCATTATTCTACTGGATGTTTATCCAGCAGATGAGGTCCCATTATAAGGGTTATATGATGTCATGGCTGTCTCAGTGTGAGTGCTCATATAAGAGGGTTTGTATGCAGATGTTTACATGTGCATAAATAGGACTTGAATAATAACACACGTGCCATACACTGTTCTAAATGCTTCATTAAGTCGTGTATTAAGTCAAGCCAACCATCTTTATTTTACGTTGAAAAACTGAAGGAAAACAGATAATTTGCCCAAAGTCATACAGTTTGTAAGTGACCAGTATTTAAATGCAGGCATCTGCCCATGTAGCCCAGTCCCTTAACTCTACGCAGTGTATTCCATATGCTCCCTTTAAAAACGGACTGCTAAAAGCTGATATTTTCAGCTGTTTCAGTCTTTTCATCATTAAATATATATAAAATTATCTTTAAATCTGAATTATTAACTGTAGGCATTTATTTTATATTTTTAAATTTTATTTTCTTATTTTAAAATGAGAGAGAGAGAGAGAGAGTAGGGAGGGACACAGGGGGAGGGGGAGGGACAAGCAGACTCCATGCTCAGTGTGGAACCCAATCTCAGGACCCTGAGATCACAACCTGAGCCAAAACCAAGAATCGGCCGCTTAACCGACTGAGGCACCCAGGCGCCCCAATTGTAGACATTTATTCAATAAAAATTTATTGTGCATTATATATATATATCAACACCAGATAAAGAAATTGAGATACAAAGATGAATAAGTTCAGGGATTGATAACAACTTCAACATATGTAAATCAAAGTTGGACTAATTTAATTATTCATGAAAGTCTATGTGCCATTCACCTTTATTCAGGCAGAATTAAAAGGAATATATCTGATAGAAAATAAAACATAAAGTTGGCAATAGAAAGTAGTTCTTCAATTAATTTCAGTGGGAAAGAATTTTAAGCTAAAATTAAATATTGAGATGACATTATACCATTTCAATACACAAATCACCATGTTAAAAAAAAGATACATGGATATAGTAAAATAAATAAGCTGTTATGCTATGTGTATAGTATGTAAGTTTATATTTATATAGTATTAAGTATATAAATATATAAGTCTATAAATATATATAGGTATAAGCTATATGGAGTACAATGGAATCTTTCAATTAACCAATTACTTAATCAAATATCAAAAAATCTAAAATGTTAAGACTTTTATAATCAATCTCTTCATCATATAACCACCACATAAAATACAGATAGTGGGGAATGATACTACTTTTCCAGATCTAGCGTAATTTATTCAGGAATGAAAACATTACTAGTTTAATATGATAGTTCTATTATGTATTGAGCAAAATAAATACTTTCTATACACACACACACACACATGCACACACTGACACATGCTTTTCAAATTTCTTGGAGAATGTACATGTCCTCCCCCTGCCCCCAAGTGAGACTATATGGATCTGAAAAAGGCTGGACTGGAACACAAACATGAAATATGGGAATTGCTAAAGTGTTAGGTTAGAAGGAGCTTAGGATATAATTAAAAACATATGAACAGAAAGTTAAATATTGTCCCAAAATATACTGTTTTATTTGGGAATAATTCCTTACAAGACACACACAGCCTGATTCTTTACATTTTAGTAAAATATTGTGAAATGGCAGTGACAATGTCAGAACAACAACAAAACAGCAAAAAGGGATTGGGGGGGGAAGGCAATGTGACATCTTCTACTTCTTCTCAAGTGCATTTGAAAAAATACAAATGGAAGTCACACGCCTTCATGTGCAGTTGTCTGATGGTATTTGCTTGTGGTTTCCTCTTACATTTTTTTCTCACTGAGTAATACAGAATTACAACATACATGCCACATTAGTCCTCCAAATTCCTAAGGGAATTATATATCCTTTATGTTCACATGCAACTCCAAAGGAGAGTTATGAGGAAGGCTTTGAAATTCTGAAAATTGTATGCAAAAGAAATGCCCTTGGTACAGAAGGGGTACCTTTCAGTTAATACAGTGGTTCCACTATCTCACTAACCTTCTACTGAACATACTGATGGAGTTATTGGAGATGAAGAAAAGGCCACTGTATCTTTATAATGCGTACAAGATGGACTCCTGAGAAGGTTTTTTAAAACCAGTTTCTATAATTTCTATTAAAATATTTATTAGTGGGAGAATGTTATTGTTTAAGAAATGTGGCCTGAAACACAACCACCAAAAACTACTTTCTGTAACTGTCTTGATTATTAAAAATCAAAGATAAGCCTTGAACCCTACAAATAAATAGTTAAAAACTAAAATAGTACATCTTAAGTATGGCCCTGGGTTAAGGCTATCTGTTTATTTTACCAAATATTAAACATCAATATAAATAAACTACTATAATAAAAGGAAACAAAGGTATCCAAACTCTCCAAACCAAGTGGAAGTGAGATATTAAAATTGACAAATGTTCAATAAAATCTCAGAGCTTTGAAACCTCAGAGGCCTGTTTTAAGTGGCATTATTGATGACGCACAGTATTACTGACAGGATACTTAGAATCATGAAGAGCTGATAGTTTTCTCTCCTCCTCAGCTTCCTTTTCCTTAAACCCTTGCATTTACTGTTCATAACCCAACATTATTTTTGAACATCTACTATGTACCAGGTACTAAGTGAAGTGTTATGGAGGATACTAAAGATGAGAGAAGGCATAGCTCTGCCCTTGAAGACCATAAAAGCTAGTAGTCAAGAGAGAAGGGATGTGTATAAATGACTACGATACAATAGAAAGAGGAAAAAGTACAATGGAAGGAGGAAATTAATATTTACTAAGTGCCTGTCATGTACTAGGCACTGCATTAAAAGTTATACATCTATTATTTTAATACTCACACTATCTGTTGAGGTAAGAAATTATTATCTCTACTTTACAGATGGGGAAAATGGAGACTCAGAGTGATTGAGTAACTTGCCCAAGGTCACAGAGCTTGTAAGTGAAAACCTAGGGTTTGACTTGCAGTCTATCTGGCTTCGCTGTCTAGGCCCCCCCTCTAGTGTAAAGGAGTATAAAAAACTGTACACAGGGATGCCTGGGTGGCTCAGTCGGTTGAGTGCCTGCCTTCGGCTCAGGTCATGGTCCTGGGGTCCTGGGATTGAGCCCCGCATCTGACTCCTTGCTCAGCGGGGAGCCTGCTTGTCCCTCTGCCTGCCACCTGCTTGTGCTCTCTCTCTCTCTCTCTCTCTCTGACAAATGAATAAATAAAATCTTTTAAAAAAAAAAAAAGCCGTACACATAAAGTGTTGTGGAGATTCAGCAAAGAGAGAGCAGATATCTTGATGGAAGAAGTGTCATGTAAGTATGAAAGGTGACCATATCTGGATGTGTGGAAACTGAGTATATCTAGGGGCTAAGAGGAAAACAGTTCTGAGAAAAGGCTATTCTAAGAAAAGACATATGAAAAACATATTTGAAGAGAAAAAAAAGGAACATGGTTGTATTTGGTTTGGATGATGCATAGTGTTCAGAGCATTAAATGAAAAATTAGTGAGAGATAGGGCTAGAAAAACAGGCCAAATCAAAGGATTTAAATGTCGGGCAAATAATTAGATTTTGTTGGCCTCTAAGTGGTAATCACATTGAAATTTAAAGTTTTGGAGTCAGAAGAATTACATCATCAGAACCATGACAGAACAACTTTATCCAGCAGACATATATGGGATATTAGCTGCTGCTATGCTCCATCCTACCCCTCGATATCTCCATCATCAAGACAGGAAAAAGCTGAATGTTCACTTTCCTGACTCACCTCCCTTGCAGTCATGTCTGGCCAGGCAGGCAAGAGTCATGTCTTCACAGCATGAAAAGTGGCAATGGTCAGGATCAAAAGAAAAGGATCAAAAGACATAGAAATGTGGGATTCTGTCAGGTAGGCAGTGAGCAAGAGGGATTTCACTGTGGTTGCATAGAGCATGAGCACCTCGACTCTCACACCTGGTAGTAGAGAGGAGAGGAAAAGGAGGACCTGGGATGAAGAGCATCATGTAGACAGAGAATGGTAGGCATGGGGAGCCAGGACTCAGCTATCAGAAGAGAGGTGCCTGAATGTGGGCAGAAACTCAATCATTAGAACTAAGGCATGGCACCAGGACCACACTTAGAGCAATGGGTCACTTGCATGTTGGAAAATAGTTTTCTTAAATGCCTCACATTTAAGGTCCCCATTACACCTGGGGATTACCAGGTGTGCAGGTGCTGGACAGGATTTGTAGGTGGGTTGAACTCATCCTTGGAATGGTGGGTCTGCGAGAGTTGAGAGAACTTCAACACTCTCCTTGACTACTATTATTTAAAGAACTGTCAAAAGAACAGAGACTGGGTCTATCTTGTTCACCACAATTTCACAGCCTTATTGCTGTGCCTTGTACATAGGAGCTAAATAATCCTTGAGGTATTGACTTAAACTGTGCTAATATGAATTAATGAACAAATAGTAGGGTGACTTTCATTTCAATAGATTAATTTTGCCCCACCTCCCAAATAATTCTCATGACCTCTAGTTTGAAATACAAACTCCATCTGTCTTTTTTCTCATTTCTTTTCCTCCTTTCTTCCCTGACTTGCTCTCTCATCACTAATTTTTTCTCTTCTTACCCAGCCATTTTTTTCCCCGTGTCTGACATTATTTACTCTATTCCATTCTTTTTCCTCTCCAAGGATTTGATTTCCTTTGATACAACGGATTCACAGCAGCATTCTCTCCACTCACTTCCCTGCCTCTTTTCCCATCTTAACCACAGCTGCTAGAATTGACTTTTTTTTTTTTTCTTCCTAATACCCTTTCACCGTCTCATTTCCCTTGTCAAGAACCATTTGCTCACCCATTTAGGTAAATGCAAAGACTCACCTCTCTTCCCTAAGGCCTATTTTCATATTCAGTTTCACACTATCCCTGCCATTTAGCTTTGCAGTCCTCACAATTTCTTAACAACCTAAGCTAAATCCATCTAGGCCGTCTTCAGCTTTTGGAAGATGATCAGAGGAACTCCCTGAATAATAGACATTCTCCCTTTTTACCATCAGTCTACAAAATAAAACCGTATTAATCTGGAAGTCCTAACTAAAGAAGGCATCATACCAAAGAAGCAGAATTAAGCCTTTCCCTCTCTAAGGAAGAGTTTTGCACT
This sequence comes from Neomonachus schauinslandi, assembly GCF_002201575.2. Lineage (NCBI taxonomy): Eukaryota > Metazoa > Chordata > Mammalia > Carnivora > Phocidae > Neomonachus > Neomonachus schauinslandi. Next base: position 114,179,565 of record NC_058404.1, on the reverse strand, counting down.
GAATAATACCGTGAATAAGATGACGCGGGAATGTTCAACCTATGCAAGAACACTCTACTGACATAAATATTTGCACATGAATAACAAGTTGCCAATTATAATTCTGCCCAAGTACTTTACTAAACTTTAAAGGATGTGCAATCTCTCAACTCAAACATTGACAACTCTTTTTTTTTTTTTTTTGAAGTTAGTTGTTTGGAAATCTGATTGTATCTTCCCACAGGAATCCTAATAAAATATGGTTTATGTTCCCAGCTTAATCCACAAAAGCCTATTCCTAACGCACCAAAAAAAAATTCTTATTGTACAATAGAAACAGTTTTGGTAATGCTATCTTAATGGAAAATCCACTGTAAATTGGGATTTGGGATTTTAGAAATGTATCTCTCACAATGCTACCCAGTCAGTGGGAGTATGGATTTTCAGTGCAATAGGTAGTCCAGCTAACGAGTCATCCCTTGGTGACATGGTTATGACTCGGGGATTGGGTGAGAAACTTGGGTTTGAGGACTAGTTAAGAGAACTTGTTTGGAGAAATCTTGTTTAAGTAGCAAACTTTCTTCTTTTTTTCCTCCCTTAACTAGTTGCAAAAGGAGATGGGGAGAGAGGGTAAAGAGAAAGTTTTGCAATGTTCATGCTCTTTCTTTTCCCCACAGTTAACAATATGTGCTAAGAAGACACAGGGATAAGGGAGGAGCAGTATTAGCAGGGAAGGAATATGGCACTTTAGTTGCATTGAAACTTACATGTATAAATAACAAAAAATAAGCTATGAAGAATTTTAGCTCAGAAATCTTATAAAATTAGGGAAATTAAAGAAGTAGATATTTCAAGAAAAAAAGTGGGTATCATTTTAAGTCACCAAAAAGTTGAAGGAAAAAAAGGGAAGACATACCCCAAATTATAAGTTCCTGTAATGATTTTATGTGAATAAAATCATTTTTAGTAAACAAAAAAAACAGAACATGAACATTTTAAGAGAAATTTGAACAAATAAAAGAAACCTTTCAACCATTTAAAAATCCATAAAAATTTCCTAATTTAGATTTTAAAAGTACACTGCTTGCTTATTCACTGTATGTACATTATAATATATATTAAATAGATTTAATGTGTAGTTTATATAAATTTACTCAAGGAAAAAGTGGATTTGTGGTAACTGGTAATGTAAAATATAATTGTATAAAATACTATAACTCTGCTGCACATATTGATAATCACGTTTACTACATCATTTCTAAGTGTTCATATTTTTAGATAGACAAAATTTGTTCTTGGAGGTAAAAGCCTATTTAGTTTCTACTTTTTGCAGAAGAAATTTCCCGAGAGTAGATTAGAGGCTGGGAAAGTAATACATTATGATAGGTGGTAGGGAATATAAAAATACAGATGGAAAGGAGCCTGTATATCAAGATACATCTATAATTTATAAAAATCTCAGTGCATAATTAATAATCATTAAGCACTAAATTAAAAACTCCATCAAGAATTACTTAATTTAAAATCTAAAATTGGTAGTTTCTTTTGAAAAATGTTATGATGATGATGTAGAGTTAAGAGGTAGGTCAAGACTTTTCCTTGGGGACATACCAACAACTCTGCCTATTTTTTGTGCCATAGAAAGATGATGTGAGTTATTTCCTGGCTTTGCATTTGCCCTCATGCCAATTCTTCCTGAATCCATGGCTTATCATTTTTTTGTGACAAGCGGGAGACATTTTGAACAAAATGATCATGTGATTCGAGTGTCCACTAAAGGCAAACAGATAGCCAAGGTGAAAGAAAACCAGAGCAGGTCACCATTTTAAAAGGCCAATTCTATCTTCCTTGAAAGGTTCCAAAGTTTTCAAGTACAGACAGTTAGACTTTACTTTTTTAAGTGCCATGATATATTTTCAAATCTTGGTTACAGTGATCTATCACGTTCTGCCCATTCTTGGCTCCCTACGCTGGTTTATCACTGGTTTATCATCTTTCCTCTGCTCATTAACTGTGGCTGTGAACTCAAGATTTATTATGAACATGTTCTTCTTCTTAGCTATTTTCTTTAACATCTCATTAACTAATATGCTTTCAATGCTGTCTTTTTGTCCCATTTTCCAAGTCTTTATATCCATATCTGAAATTTCCCCTCTTTGTTTTGTCTGTAAGATTCTTGCACTTGGACACTGTCGCAGATGTAGGTGCCAACCCTCACGGCTGCCTCCGTCCAAGGCAGCGTGAGGATAGAGGTCCCACACGTCCTACGGCTGCCTGCATTCCTCTAGCAGCTGGAGAGCGCTGGACCTTCTGGGCCAGACTAGAAGTGCCGGGGAGTTAACACCTAGGCACAATTCTCAACAATAGAGCAAGGGAAATTAGTAGATAAATACATCAACGTTCCCGGCTTTTCAGTGGGCAATTCTGAGACAAGCTCTATGGTCTCTCACAGCTTCCTCAGGAATACATCTGTTTTCTGGGCCTCTTGCCTCTCCTGTGTCATTTCCCTACTCCCTCACAATGCTTCCTGGGATTGTCTCCCAAAGAATTACTTATAGTCAAATCCTTATCTAAAAGACTGCTTTAGGGTAGGCAGAGGTAATCCCAGCTAAGACAGAGGTCCTATTAATACTTAAAATATGTTGCAGATTATAATAATCTCAAAACCAGCACCCCAGCTTCTTTTATCCTCTGTTATTTTACCTTTTCGTCTTCTCTTGAGAGCGGAGTGCTACGGGGGTAGAGGTTTTTACAGACATACTTGATTTCTGCCCCTAGTATTATGGTGTCACCCCAGGTGAGTCATGGATCTCTTCTGATTCTGTGTGTGTGTATGTGTGTGTGTGTGTGTGTGTATCAAATTGTTCTTCCCAGGGCTGTTTTAAGCATTAAATAAAATAAAGCATGCAAAGCACCTTTTACTTTGACTTCATCCCATTATAATGCAGCAGTTTCAAATTTAGGAAATAAGCTACAACTTTCTTTTCTGTTTTTTTTTTCCCTCCAATAATTGAGCCAACTTAGAAAATAAGAGGGGAAATCACAAATAATAAGAGTATTCTCTGATATGAATATAAATTAATCACACATCAAACTTTTTCTCATGAGCGTGGTATGAGAGTATGTGGGGTTTTTTGTTTTGTTAGATAGCCTTAGACACAGAGCTCATAAAAACTATAAATAATATTCTCATGGTCTAGTATGAGAATTAGCCCACAACAAATAATTTGGATATTGACTTATAAAGATATCATGAAAATTGTTTATTTACAAAATAATCCAGGGCAGAAATAGCATTTGGCATATCAAGGGGAAAGAGACGTAAGAGGAACTCAATAAATAGTTATGTTATTTATGCATACTATGGTGTTAAAGGTAAAACATTAATAATGGCTTTCCCTTCTCCATAGCTTCCTACAGACCACAATCAGTACTAATATTGAGTGTGTTGTTTTTTACTGACTCTTCATTTCTGACAACTCCCTTCTTTTGGACTTTCATCTTCCTACACATTCCTCCCCTTCCTCAAATTTCCTCATTTTCTTCAATATGATTTATAGCTCTGAAGATTTTTCTGTTGACTGCATTCACATTTAATTATAAATCATGTCTTCAGCAGTTGGTTTATATTGAAAATGTAGATCAAATTCAATATCTGTCTGTAATGAATCAAAAGTCGCTGGTATGATCACAGTCTCAATAATCAGAGTCTGTGTGGATTTACGGCAACATTATTAGTAGATGATTAATCAGTACCTAACGCAAACCAGTTCATGCCCGACATCCACTAAGTCATTTTATCTTACATTAAAGTCCTGTGGCACTGTTTCAGATCAGTTAAGAGTTCTGCTTTGTATGATAGTACATTGTTAAACTTGCCATCTGGCCCAACAGCTGATGTGGCTCACACAACCCTGGAGAGGCCCCAGAGCTTTACTCCTGGGAAATATTTGTTCTACTGTGTGGTGTCATGATTACTGGTTCATAGCTTTTTTATACCCTTTGAAAAAAACTGCAGAAAAATCTCCACACTGAGGAAATCCTAAATTGAAATTAATTTGTTAGGAAAAGAATTCACTTACGTGAGGACCAGGTTGACCCTGAAATTGAAAAGAAAAAAAGAAAAACAGTTACAAAATTACCTTATTTTAAGTGACTATTTTCACTAGCAAAACTTAAACTAGTTCTGAAAATCTTTACAAAATGTTTTTGAAGATAATACTAGCTAACTACTGACAAATTTTACATTATAGTTTTAAAAAATCATATTATATCTTAATATTTTTATTCTATGCTATTTATCTGAAATCTTGCTATCATGGTCTATTATATGTTAACTCCAAAATGACTCAAGGCCTTTAGTTTGCTCTAGAGTTAAACTGGAGAAAAAGAAGGAAAAGGTTAACTACGTTATCGTAATGAATGGGTTACCTCAACGGAGGGCCTTCTAGCACAAACTATTACTATGAGCTACTATTCAAAGAGCACAGTGACAAGAAAAAAAGAGGCAGATATTTTTAGTTTTAGAATTCCCTGAGTCTTTGGATTTCTCATTGTTTCAATAATACTTTAAGTCAATTTTGAAAATAAACACCTATCTTTTACTCTGTACAATCCAACCTAAGGGCATTTTAAAAGAATATAAGAAGCCTTAGGCTCAATTAAAGTGCATCATAACTCCTCACTTGGTCAATAGATCATGGAACCATTGGACAATCTAATTCAATTTGAATGTCCCTTTCTTGTTGTTTAAGCTGATGAAAATTTCAAAGCAGCGTAACTGTAAATGTTTCTCAAGGAAAATCACCTGTGAATAAAAGCATTGATTACACGTCGCCTTCTTAAAACCTCTAATTGGGTTTCATATAAGATGAGATAAAAGAAAAAGTGTACACTGAGTTAAGGAATCTTTAAAAATAAATTAATAGTGTACAATCTCATTGTACCAGCTGTATGCCACTGAGTATCAATATAGAAAAGCACAGAACTAATACAACTCCCAAAGAACACTCTCCTTCTCTCTCCCTCCCTCCCTCTCCTTTCTCTCTCTTTCTCAGACCCTCTCCAGGCTTGGAATTTCTCTAGGTACCTATTCTCTGACTGGGGATAGAACAGATGATTTTTAAGAGCTTTGTCTGAAAATGTGGTTAGCCAGGTTTTACCTAATCATGCCAGGAAAGGAAGCTAAACCAGTTACTGTGGATGTGACTCACACCACTCCTGTATCATAGTGGTGGAACTTTCCAAATACCGGGCACTTTTGGACATGTTAGTCCATTTATTCCCTATGACTACTCTACATTTTACAAATGAGGAATCTGAGGCTCATAGAAATAAACTAATAGTCACAGAGCCTAAAGGTGGAAAAGCCAGATTTTAAACCCAAATCTGATGTCAATGTTCATGCATTTTCCACCAGGTCATTCTGCCTCTCCCAGTTGTACAACAGACTTGCTCAGATCCACAATGGTATCAGAGCACCCTTCAACTGAGTGGATACTCTAAACTTCCCAACCACTCCTGGACTGCAAGCAACAGTGTGAATCTCTGCTTGGAGATGCAGACCTAGAACAAGCAGCCACCCAGTCTGTTAACTGATACCTGTGCACAAACCACGTCAGCCAAAGTCCTTGAGGGTAGCAGACAACCTAAAATTAGCACTAAACATGGGGAACCTACAAAGGCAAGGCTCTCCACCTACATGTGAATGCAGAACTTCCCAGATCCATGTAATGGACGAGATTACAATACGTACTCACTCCCACTTGCACTCTGCCTCTCTCTCTGGATGCTTTAAGCTTCTGACCTTCCTGAAGTTTCAAACTAATGCAAACTCAGAAATGTGAACATGCATCTTTTAAAGAAACCCAGAATACATTATATCTTTTATAAGTTGTTTTTTTTGTTTTTGTTTTTGTTTTTGGTGAAAACCCAAAGGTAGGATTATCTAAAATCAGAAATACTTTTGACAAAAGAATAGAGTTTAGCATCATTGCTGAGATCATTTGATTCCTACGATTGTTCTACGGATGACAGACTTCTCCTGTCTTTAAAATGTGGCATTCCTGGGGCGCCTGGGTGGCTCGGTGGGTGAGGCGTCTGCCTTCGGCTCAGGTCATAGTCCTGGGGTCCTGGGATTAAGCCCCACATCGGGATCCCTGCTCATTGAGGAGTCTATTTCTCCCTCTGCCCCTCCCCACTTTGCTCATGCTCTCTCTCACTTTCTCACTCATGTTCTCTCTCCTCCTTTAAAAGATTTTTTTAAAAAATTTTATTTATTTATTTGACAGAGAGAGACAGCAAGAAAGGGAACACAAGCAGGGGGAGTGGGAGAGGGAGAAGCAGGCTTCCCACTGAGCAGGGAGCCTAATGCGGGGCTCGATCCCAGGACCCTGGAATCATGACCTGAGCCAAAGGCAGACCCTTAATGACTGAGCCACCCAGGCGCCACAATAAATAAAATCTTTTAAAAAATGTGACATTCCTGCCATTGCACTGAACAAAAGATTTTAGTACAATGTATGCATATATTTATGTTACTATAGACAAATATACATTATGTTCTGGATTTTATGTTAGTGGTGGTGAAAACAAACAATAAGTGACAGTAAGATTAAAAAGTTGACTTTTATATAAGCGTTAAAAATTATATAGTACCAGGAAACTCAGACTACTGTAATGTGTGATATGAATTTCAAGTGTCTATGGTGTACATGATAGTGTGTGTGTGTGTGTGTGTGCGTGTGCGTGTGTAGGGTGGGGAGCATGAAAAGGAGGGATGGAAGTGCGTTGATAGACAGGCTTCCCCCAAAAACGATGCATATAACGTGACAAATTTGATAACTCTCCCTAAAACGTGGATTACACAGTGCAAGCCTTACAAATGTTACACAAGATTCCAGGACTGCCTACATCAAACCTTCTCACTCAGTGGGATGTAACAAAGATTCCCCAGCAGATGCCTAGAATATTGTAAGGAAACAGTCTAATGGCTGGAGTCTCTTAGTCTTCCCAATAGAGCTATCTGGATAAAGAAGTAAAGTGATCAGAGGACAGGTTTCAGTGGGCATGGCAGTGCCAGCTTCCCTGATGGGAGTGCAGAGCATAGAAGGAGACTGGACAAGAGCCCAAAAGTGAAGAGCATTTCAGAAACTCCCTGGTGATTGAGGACACTAGCCATGAAGACTTCTTCACAAACAAATCACCAAAAGAAATATCTCAGAATTCCTGTAAGTTGCTTCTGAGTAGTTCATTGAGAAATCCAAGTATTCTCATTCATTCGTGGGTATTTTTCTAGTCTATTCTAATTTACGGGTAGTGAACCTTATTAGTAATCAACTGTGAAAGTTAATTTTTTTTTGGTTTTCTAAAATACACTCCTAATGAATAGTTATCAATTGCGACCAAAGCTTACATAATACAACTTACGTTGAATTATTAAAAACGGAATTCCTTAAAAGGATGCTTTTCCCAAGCAAATCACCAAGCTGTTTCTAAAACTCAAATCTAGGATAATCAAGAGTTACCCCAAGGGTTAAATCACAGAAATACTGAAGTTTGAAAAATAGATGCAAAGGTGGAGAATGCTGAGTGCCATGAGTCACTGATTTACTGTATGTCAACAGCTCGATGCAATGCCCTCCAGGCAGCTAAGGCACCAGCGTGAAGAAAAAGAAACAGCAGGAGGAGTGACTTTAAAAAGTGGTAATCAGAACTGCATGGTAGAAAACAATCAGCCAGTAGCTGATGCCTGACAGAAAAGCGTTCAAAGCAAGTTGAAAGTTTTTTGAGGCAAATAAACCACAATGGAGCATGATAAATGAGATGACATATCACTTGAGTATGTATTGTTACTTTAGGCAATTAAAGAGCCATATTAACCATTCGGTTAGGCTGTTATCACAATTATGGCTGCCAGAAAATGCTAACATCCTTCTCTAAATCGACAAAGCCATTTAGATTTCTGACTGAGGCAATTAGTTTCACTACATGATATTTTTTTATGGATGGTAAATCTGTGTCACTCCTTTTCAGATGGGAAAAATGCCGTTTTTCCATTAACACATGCACAGCTAGGCACACCAATTTGTACTTTCAAAGTACAATCTTACTTTGAAATACTAATTGAGATAACAGACCCACATACATCTTTATTGTGATAAATTCTGAAATAAAAACACTGATTTACAAAAACTTGAGGGAATATTAGTATTGTTCATGCAACTCTAAAAGGTGCTACCTCTGCTTCAAAGTAATTAGAAAGAAATTACTTCAATTACTTAGAAACTCACCCTTATCAATCCCAAGCTTGCTACTACATTTAGTACCCTCAGATGCAGATTCATTCCATTCCCTTGAACTGAAAGAAAATACTTCAAAATAATAATTTCTAGGTTTTGCATTTTGGAACCCTTACTGTCTAAAATGGTCATTGGAAGATGATTCCTGTAACTTCATTATCTCTTGAAAAGTCTCAAATCCACACATTCGGATCAAGTTTATTTTTCTTTTCAGGTGAAAATAGCATCTAAAGTAGGTATCCAGGTAAAGCTTTAGAACGACATCATAGCAACTCTGATGACAACAGGATTGTCCTGGTGGCAGGATGTTTTGAGGACCAATAGATCCTAGCATTAAGCCATCTCAGTGGGATTCCTCAACCTTTTAAGAATCGCAGGCTGACCTAGAGTCTGTGCCACTAAGTGGAACAGATACACTCTACCCCTGCAATACCAGGAAGAGGAATCTTGCCCATCCTCACCACATGGTGAATTTGTTGACATTTCATCCCCAGTATCCCAGTGCCCAAGTAATAAGGTACTTCAGAACAATTATTAAATTGCTAAAAGTGAGACTATTTTGACTGGTCCAAAGATGGTGTCCAGTATCCTTAAGGAACTGCTAGTAAGTCTGCTATTCTTACACTACAGGATTATATTTTAAAAATGTCCCTTCTCAATCTAGTAGCCCCTTTGCTTCTGGTTGCTGCAGAATAAACACATCTATGTCAAAGAAGAAATCTTCCCCCTCAATGGAATCTTATTCAGATAATAGAGATGGAACTAAGACAGAAGCTGGCGGAGACTTCAGAGGAGGATGTACATACCCGTACGCAAGCCACTGAACAAAAGTATGAGAGTTCCACCCTGAAGAAAAATCCCTCCCTAGTTTGATTAAGCCTCCATATCCAATTAATGTGAAAATATTATATTCAATTACTTTGTAAATTATAAAATGCTATACAAATATAGCATGGCAACTTATAGTAGCATATAAAACCAATATCAACAATTCATTCTGCTAATTCAAATTTAGATAAAAAGTGTCTATTAATTTTAAAAACAAATTAACATGCAAATGATATATTACAGAGAAAAGCAATTGAAGAAATAAAGCATTATAGATTATGTGTATTTCATTAAAAAATGACTTTGCAAAGATCTGCATAATCTCTCAATGTCTGTATAAGCGGCTCATGCTTCCAAGGACTTACACGCTTGGATGAAATAAACATTCATAATTTATACTGCCTGTTGTGTTACCCTACAGGATAGATATTAATAATTCTTACTTTAGCAATATTCACATAATACTACTTAGATAAGAGTATTTCACTCTAAGGTTTTCTTTTAAAAATTACTTAACCCATGGTGGTTTTAATTCTGGGAAAGAAAAGCCATATTCTACTCCAAAGGGAAAAAAAAAGCTATTGTCTCAAGAGTGGTGGGTATATCTTTTCTAAAATTTGAGAGAAAGAGTGAGAGCAAACATGGAGATGGTATTGCTGGGTTCAATATAAAGAAAACAAAAATTGATTCAAAATGGAGGATTTTGGGGTGCCTGGCTGGCTCAGTCAGTTAAGTGTCCGACTGTGATTTTGGCTTAGGTCATGATCTCATGCGCTGTGAGATCGAGCCCCATGTCAGGCTCCACCCTCAGCGGGGAGTCTGCTTGAGATTTTCTCCCTCTGTCCCTCACCCTACTTATGTGGGTGCTCTCTCTCTTTCTTTCTTTCAAATAAATAAATAAATAAATCTTTTTAAAAAATGGAAGATTTCTTCTATGATATTTGCCTTTCATAATTAAATAACATAACTTACTTAAAGATTGACTCTTATATACAGATTAACAAATCCTCACAATAATTTAAAAAATTATTATATTTTCTAACACAATACCATATTTATCTTTTCTTTCTGAAGATTAAATGTTCATAATGAGAACATAGAACAGTAAAGAATTTTATCATGTGCATGATTTGTCATTAAAAATTTCACATACTAAATACAAGAAAGATAAAGACTCTGCATTAATTTATAATATTAGAATTTATTGGATGCCTACCATTCTAGTGAGGTTGATTTGGATTTTTGCTTACATATTTCTATATAAATAATTCTATATTTATAAATATATAGATATGTTTATATTTTTTATATTTTATTTTTATTTTATATTTATTACTTATAAATATATATTATTTCCTTATGATACAACACTGAAAATTCAGTGTTATTCCAGTTATGACCTTCATATATTTTATTTACTTATATTGTGGTATATAAAATACAGATTATACATTTTTTTTAGGATATAATTTTACATGTGAATACATATGTATTCATTCAGTCATATATTTGTAAATCTCTCTCTATGAAGAGAAGAAAGGAAGGAAGGTAGGAGAAGAAAGAAAGAAAGAAAGAAAGAAAGGGAAGAAAAGAGAGATGGGAGGAGGAAGAGAGGAAAATGTATAATTCTGGGTGGTGGACTTATGGGTAATTATTTCCATCTTTAGAGTTTTCTATACTTTTCAAAATGTTACTAGCCCCATGTCTTGATTATAAAAATATTTATCACACAATACCTAATTCACTGCAGAAAACCTTTAAACAGAATCTTAATTAGGTTGTTAAATTTTTTCCAAACTAAATTATTTTATTCAAAGATCTAGGCCAGTAATTTTGAATTCCATTTTCCAACTTCTCCCAATTCAGGCTGTTTTTAATCACTTGGAAGAATGTTGCAAAATTATTATTTTTTTTAAAGATTTTATTTATTTATCTGAGAGAATGGGAGACAGAGAGCATGAGAGGGGGGACGGTCAGAGGGCGAAGCAGACTCCCTGCCGAGCAGGGAGCCTGATGTGGGACTCGATCCAGAGACTCCAGAATCATGACCTGAGCCGAAGGCAGTTGCTTAACCATCTGAGCCACCCAGGCGCCCGAATGTTGCAAAATTATTAAAACTATTCTTCAAAATTCAACACCCAAAAAACAAAGAATCCAATCAAGAAATGCACAGAAGACATGAACAGACATTTTTCCAAAGAAGACATCCAAATGGCCAACAGACACATGAAAAAGTGCTCAATATCGCTCGGCATCAGGGAACTCCAAATCAAAACCTCAATGAGATACCACCTCACACCAGTCAGAATGGCTAAAATTAACAAGTCAGGAAACGACAGATGTTGGCGGGGATGCGGAGAAAGGGGAACCCTCCTACACTGTTGGTGGGAATGCAAGCTGGTGCAGCCACTCTGGAAAACAGTATGGAGGTTCCTCAAAAAGTTGAAAATAGAGCTACCATATGATCCAGCAATTGCACTACTGGGTATTTACCCCAAAGATACAAAAGTAGGGATCCGAAGGGGTACGTGTACCCCGATGTTTATAGCAGCAATGTCCACAATAGCCAAACTGTGGAAAGAGTCAAGATGTCCATCGACAGATGAATGGATAAAGAAGATGTGGTATATATATATATACAATGGAATATTATGCAGCCATCAAAAGGAATGAGATCTTGCCATTTGCAATGACGTGGATGAAACTGGAGGGTATTATGTTGAGCGAAATAAGTCAAACAGAGAAAGACATGTATCATATGATCTCACTGATATGAGGAATGTTTAATTGTAGGAAACAAACTGAGGGTTGCTGGAGTGGGGAGTGGGGTGGGAGGGATGGGGTGACTGGGTGATAGACACTGGGGAGGGTATGTGCTCTGGTAAGCGCTGTGAATTGTGCAAGACTGTTGAATCTCAGATCTGTACCTCTGAAACAAATAATGCAATATATGTTAAGAAAAAAAAAAAGAAGAAGAAGAAGGTAGCGGGAGGGGAAGAATGAAGCGGGGGAAATCGGAGGGGTAGACGAACCTTGAGAGACGATGGACTCTGAAAAACAAACAGGGTTCTAGAGGGGAGGGGGGTGGGAGGATGGGTTAGCCTGGTGGTGGGTATTGAGGAGGGCACATTCTGCATGGAGCACTGGGTGTTATGCACAAACAATGAATCATGGAACACTTCATCTAAAACTAATGATGTAATGTATGGGGATTAACATAAGAATAAAAATAAATAAATAAAAAATAAATAAAAATGAAAAAAAAAAAAGTAAAGGTTTTGAATTCACTTTCAGTGTATGTCCCACATCCCTTTTATGAGTAGACTAGGGATAGGGAAGGGGACGGGAGAGTTCCAGAGTCAATCAGCCAATGATAGAAGGCATGGATCCACGTAGTGTAGGGATCCCTATTAGGCCAAGTTTGTTAGAACCTTTGCTATTTTGCAAAGGTTTGGGGATTTAGCTGTGTTATTTCATGGAGTCATTTGAAGAACTTATGCTTTAGGCTATCAGTGCGTGTAACAAATTTCTAAAACATAATACCTATCCAAGTCTTTTCACCAACAAACATATGTTTAGTAGGACACAATAAATATACAGAATACATGTGAGGAGAAACACCTGCTCAGCTTCTATAGTTTTAAAAACACATGCTTTTTGAAGAACGCAAAGGCAATTTTTACTGCCTTGCCAATTTTTGTTACATTGTATAATTGGGTTTCTCCAAAATAAAAAGATATTTATTAACATCTTTAAAAGTGTGCTATTTTGATTATTCCAGATAAATACTGGAAACGAATTTACAAACATCTGTCAGGCTTATTAAATTTACATCAGTGCCCAATTCCAATTTTCTAAATACTGTACAAAAGATGGACATAACAGTGCTCTCTGTAGCTGCCTGTTCTAGATGCTTTGCATTAACACATGAGTGCTAACGGAGTCAATAAGTTCATAATGCCTGAGTCACATAATGCTTATTGCTCCAGTGAGAAAGAAACCTAAATATGAAAACTTATTTTAAAACTGGGGAGAAGAGGTTCTGCAAATTGAGAAGCTCATGTGCCTTAGGACCCAAGATGTCTGGAGCTGCATTGTAATAACTACCACTTACAGACTATCATAAGGCACCAGGAGTGTTATAAATGACACTTCTGCTATAATAATCCTACAAATTAGGGATTATTTCCATCATTTTGTCACTGAACTATCCAAGTCGCAGAGAGGTTAGGGTCCCCCAAATCACACAGCTTCTAAAAGGGGAAGCTGGAATATGAACATGGGTCTGACTTGAACCCTTTTGTGTCCTCACTTGCATCATGCTGGTGGCTGAAGCCATGGGTTTGGAAGAGATTCCCCCCAGGGAAGCATGAAGCAGTGATTCCTAACCCTCTTTTGAATTGAATAAAAGTTATTGTTGCTGTGAAAAATATTCATCCATGAAACACTTAAAATTTTATACATACACACACACAAAAAAACCCTCCTTAAGTCTATCCATCAATTCTCTAGTGAATCATTCACCCCAGGAAAAGAGAAATATACCCCTGGGTAGAGAAATAGAAACATTTCAGGAACAAGAGAGGAACAGTGTCCCAGAAAGGAAACAGGAGGAAAAGAATTAAAAACAGCAACAACTAGAGTTATAGAAGTCAAGATTGGAGAGAATTTCAAAAAAGGGAATTAAAATGAGGTCCACAAAGAGTCCATTGTGTTTAACCAATAGGAAGTCAGAATCTTTACTGTAATTGAGTGAGGTGAGGAAATTAAGACAAGAATAAGCTCCTTAGATGGCAAGCAGGTGTCATCTGAAGTGCCGAGTGTGATAGGTTATTAATGGCTGCCTGGAATAATGGGTTACAAGAAGGTTCTGATTGGGAAAGGTATTGGGATTAACCAGCAAAGGGTAAAAAATAGAAAATATGTGTACCAACAATTTGCCAACCTGTGTAGACAATTCTTTTGAGGAACTGTGTGTGAAGGGAAGAAAAGAAATAAGGATATTAGCTAAAAGGGACACAGGGCTGAGGAACAGTTTTTTTCTTTGTTTTTGTGGGAAAGTGAGAAAGATTTGAAAATGTTTGCAAACTGACAGAAAACTTAGCTAAGAGAAAAAGAAACAGCTTGCAGGGGCGCCTGGGTGGCTCAGTTGTTAAGCGTCTGCCTTCGGCTCAGGTCATGATCCCAGGGTCCTGGGATTGAGCCCCGCATCGAGCAAGAAGCCTGCTTCTCCCTCTCCCACTCGCCCTGCTTGTGTTCCCTCTCTCGCTGTGTCTCTCTCTGTCAAATAAATAAATAATAAAATCTTAAAAAAAAAGAAAGAAAGAAACAGCTTGTAAAGCAAATAAATATGTAAGAGAACACAAAGGAAGTGGCGTCAGAGAATTAAGGTCAGGAGATGGGGCATCATTTTGTCTGAGAAGAGGAGAAAGTGAGGACAGATACACATACATTAGGGTATTAAGAGGCAGAAAATGGAGGTATTCCATGCCCTAAATCTCAAGGGACTCTGAAGTTTGCTGGGCATATGATGGGTGTGGGAAGAGTAAGGCTGAGTGTTTACTTATTCAGCTAACATTTGTTAAGCACCTCCAGGGTGCCAGGCATTCTTTGGGTACTAGGAATATAGTGAATAAAACCAAGTCCCTGCTATCATTCTCGTTGGGGGAGATAAGACTCTAAGAGAATGTTTATAAAGAATGTGGCAGGTGGTGATAACAGCTAAGAAGAAAAATATATGAGGATAAGGAGGCTATAAGAACCATTCAGTGGGAGGGTACCCTTTTATAGGGTGGTCACAGAAGGACTGTCCAACCAGAGGAAAAGGGCTAGAAAGAACAGCAAGTGGAGTGCCCAGTAAGGTGGAAATAGGGTGTTCAAGTAACTGCCAGATTTGCAGATAGATTGAATGAGAAAAAAGAGGAGTCAGGAATGACTCCAAGGTTTGCCTGGGACAACTAAAGGAATGGAGATGTCATTTCCTGATGGGGAAAGGCTGTGAGAGGAGCAGCTTTGGAGAGCAGAGGCTCAGGAACTGGTTTCAGACATGTTAAGTCTGAGAGGTCCATGAAACACCCATGTGGAGATGTTGAGTAGAAAGTTGGATATACAAGACTAGAATTCATAGAAGAAGTCCAGGATAGACCTATAAATTTGGGAGCCTTTGAGATATAGATAATATATAAAACCATGAAATTATATGAGATCACCTACTGAGTAAATGAAAATAAGGAAGAAAAAAGGCCCAAGGACTGAGCCTTCGAGCATTCCAACATGTACTGACCATGAAGAAGAAAAAGAACTAGCAAGGCTGAGGAGAGGTCAGTGAGGTAGGAGGAGTACCTTGAAAGAGTTATATAAGCCGAGAAAGTGGCTTCAAGAAGGGAGCGATCAAGTGTGTTGAATATAGTAGTCCAGTGAAATTTGAACTGAACCCTGACTACTAAATTTGTCATGGTGAAGGTAATCAGTGACCCTGACAAAAATGTTTCCAGCAGAGTGGTAGAGATGAATGCCTTGTTAGATTCAAGAGAGAATGAGAAAACAGTACTTTGGTGACTGTGGACAACTCTTTCTATGAGGTTTGCTGTGTAGGGCAGTGGGAGTAAACACATGCAACGGTGTCTGGGAAAAGGTATGGGGTCAAGGAAGCTGCTGTTGTTGTTGTTGTTTAAGATGGAAGATATGGCTTCATTTTATGCCAATAGAATTATCCAGTAAGGAGGAAAAATCACTGATATGGGAGGGAGGCAATGGCAAGAACAATGCCTTGAGCAAGGCAGAGAGATTAGCTCAACTGCACAAGTGAGGGGACAGTTGATCCCTTGTAACAGGAGGAGAGGAGGGTACAGAGGTGAGTAGATTATCAGATCTGGTGGTGGGAGTGTATGGAAGCTGTATTCTGATTGCTTCTATTTTCTCAGGGAAATAGGAAATAAGGTTATCAACAAAGTTAAGTGGGAAGGAGATGCTGGAGGATTTAGGAGCAAGAAAAAGTTTGAAATAGCTAAAAAACAGACAGTGACTGGATTATGAACATCAATTGGGGGCCTGGGCAGCATGATGGATCCTCGTGAGATTAGTGGTGTGAATTGAAAATGAAACCAGTTAACGGGGTTGTTTTTGTCCTCCTTCATTCTGTGATATGGGTGCAGGTGCAGAGTAGAGGGTGAGTTGTATTTTACGAGGCTTGGGTTTCCCCAGGCCAGGCAAGAGAGAGGATGAAGGGCGTTTGCAGGTGTATTTAAGAGTGTGATTAAAGTGACCACACTACAACATCCCATGTATTAAGGAGGAAAGTGAGGATATGGGAGGCGTGTAGGTAGTGGTCTCCATTTCTCTGTTAGATGTATTTTTGTTCTTCCGCATTACTTTGTGACATACCCACTGAACTGTATTTAATAAGTTCAATTGTACAAATACTTTTGTAAATTAGTAGAACGTATGATGTGTTGATCTGTGGTTATAGGTTTTACCAGCACTGTTTTAACAATTTCTTTAAACATGCTTTTATTTTATTTTAGTTATTTTATCTATCTCTTTAGACTTAATTGTAGGAATATGGTCTCAAAAACAGGGGATAGCAATAATAAAGATGTCATCTATATTTATTCAATAAGGACTCAAAAATCATTGAAGTATAGAGTAATTACACAAATATTTGCCTAAAGTACTCAAGATTTTCTTATAATTCTTAGTGTCTTTAGACATTGTTCATGACAAGCTGCCATAGAATTTGTATGAATCACCCATTTCCTACATTTTCTATAACAAGGATAAATAGACTTTACCAACCAAGTTACAAAACTTTAAGTGTTATGGTGGCTATGCAAACAAGGCACTGTGGAAATGCTGGAGAAAGAAATATGGCCGTTTGAGCACTCAGGCACTCCCAGCAGGATGGACTAACCAAAGTTTAAAACTTCATTTTTACTCTATCAAAGGGAATGACATCTTATTTTGACCAAATCAAGGCTCAGGTAGACCTGGCAGTCAAACCTGTGGCTCAGCCTCCGAAGAGACCCTTAGCCCTCACGACCTCCCTGCAATTGCTCCAGGCTCCTGACATCTAGCACAGCCTTGCCCGGTTCTCCCCTCAGCCTGCCGTGCCCCCTGCCCATTCCTTGTCAAAATCCCATGCAATATTACACTAGATGTTAACTGACTAGAATTTAAATAAAAACATGAAACATGCCAAAAAGAAAGAAAGAAAGAAAGAAAAACAAAATCCCATCCAGGCTTTAAGGCTGTCACAAAGATTTGTCTGGTTTCCCACAGCATACGGGAACTTTATTTCTTAATATCCACAGATTGTTTTCTTAATTCCTTTACGATGTTACATTCTGCCTAAAATCATAGCTATCAGTATCTTCTCTTCCCTATTAAACGGTATGCTCCTTGAACAGCTAACACTTAACCATGCTGTTACAAGATACCAGGCACTGGGCTGTTTGCTTTGCACACATTAGCGGGTACAATTATTAGCCCATTTTACAGTTGTGGAAACTGAGACAGAAAGAGCTTGAGTGACTTACCCAAGATCACACAATTATTAAGTAGAAATACTGAGATATAAATTCAGGTCTGTCAGATTCCAGAGCCTATGCTTTTTAATTCTTATGCTCAACTGCACCTTGGACAGTGGAAGGTAAACAATAAATATTTGGTTTAAAAAATTCATCCTTATATGAATTTTCATTCAATCAACCTACTAAATTCTAGGCACTGTGGTGGTGCCAGAAAACAGAAGGAAAAGTATGGCATGGACTCTTCAACAGGGAACCCACAGTCACAGACAACTGAGAAGTGCAGACATCTTCAGATTCCCATACTTTACTGGGCTTTTTCTTCCCACACGACTGAAAGGCCTGTGACAAAGGCTCAAATTGTGAAAACTAGTTATAGTGCTCTCTTGTCACTGCAATAAAATTGATTTTATTAAAAAATAAGCCACCTTAATTTAACTTTATATGGTTGTACAGTTAGTGATGCTGGGACCGAATTAGATACTGTAATGCACTCTTCAAGAGCATATTGAATACACTTCATTTCTTCTGTAACATAAATGTTCTCAGTTGAGACAGGGAACATAACTTAGCATTTTCAGAGCCACTGGCTAAATTACCTCTATTGATGAGGCTCGGCAGGTTCTTTCTGAATGATTCTAAATAACTGCCAAGGGATAAAAGATAGTGCTCCATGGGCTGTAGCCACAGCATGCTTAGAGCCTACTGGGGAGAGAATAAAACACAAGCTCCTGTGCATGAATGGTTCTATGTTCTGCCTGGAGCATGGCTGACTGACCATCCCTGAAATTGTATAAATGAAAGGAAGGAGGCCAAGGTAGACATTTGTATTAATAATTGGCATGCATGAAGTAAATTAGGCTATCCCATCAGGTCCTTCCTAAAGGAGTGGAAAGGCAGTCCAAGCCTCCAGAAATAATGTCTGCTAAAGCAATCTTTTCAAAGCTTTTGACAAACTGCAAACCTCAGCCATTTATTTTTTTCTCATTGAAAGGAGAGTTCAGGGAGAAGTTTCAGTCCGGTTCACACATGTGCACGCACACACACACACACATAATGTATAGGTGTATGAAGCAGGAACTAGGACATCAGAGTTACGTAGCACTGTCCTTATTCACAAAGGAAGTCAAGGGACTTGGTTCTGTGATTAACCAGAGGGAGGATTTTTCACCAATGTCAGAGGGCAGGTGGAGTGCAGCTCCAGGTTCCTTTAGCTCCTGTGTATATTCCCACGTGCGCAATCTGTAGTACAGTGGAATCTGGTCCCCTTATTTGTACAGTCAAGTTGAGACTGCAGGCAAGAACAGCAAGAGCCATCCCAATCAGTAGAGAGAAGTCCAGAAATTCAATCAAACCATAATTAAGATTTCCAATTTTTTGAAGAAAACAATAACTTTGAAACCTTTTTGCTTTCTGATCCTAGAGATAGAGTTTAACCTGCCTATCTCCTGGTGTAGGAATTTCCCAGTTTTCTAAATTCTTCTTTTCAACATTTCCCCTTCATGAAGAGCCCATAGTAGGGAAAGAATGGTGAGAAATAGTAAGCCATTCAATAATGCTATAGAATCATGTTTTCTTCTAACCTCTGTAGAAAAATAAAATGAATCTGTTTGACCACAATATCCTTTACATCAAAAATATGTATCACTCAATCTTATGTCATTTCATAATAAATTTTTATTTTCACTTGCACAAATATTAGCCATGTCTAAGTAAGATTTGAAACCAAAAGAGCAATCAAAGTTTATAAATAATGCCAAGTCATTCAAATACTTTAACTCAATTCAATAATAAATAGATTCCCAAACTTTCTCTTAACCTATTTTCATTTAAATTGGGGTAAAACATAAGATTTAACTCAAGTAATTAAGGAGTAATATTACTTAAAAGTAGGAAATAAATTTCCTTCATGGTGTTATTCTATTTCTTAACCACACGAGCATTTAAAAAACAAGAATGTAAAAGTTTATGGCTGATTAAAACCTGAAAGACATTATTACCTAAAAGCCCTTATTTTTCTTAAGAAACTGAAACCTCCATGTGCAGAAACAGAATGTACATGACTAATTCATCTTAAGCACTGCTCAAGAAATACACTTGATATGGCTTGTGCCAGGATGATGAGAACACAATAAACTGTGAAAAATGTCATTTCTGGAAAATTATTTGGCTAGCGTTCAGCAAGAGACCAATCTTTGTAACAGATGTGACATGATGACTTTGATGAATTGAACTTATTAAAATATGGAGCATTTTAGAAGATATTCCCTTAAAACTGAATTAATTAAGATAGAATATACTGCATACCATTATTCGTACATCCATTTTCATCACTGCAGAATAGGTCTGTGTCAATGAGATGAAATCTTCCTTCAAATACCTGCTTGGGGTCCACTTTTAGTTCTCTAAGTTAAAAACCGAAGAGGAAGCTTGGACTTACTCTCTGAGGTTTCCACCAGCTAGAATTCTATAATTTTTGTATTTTATGTACCCTGAAACTTTCCATATTTGAAGAGAAAAATCTCAGGAAAAGATCCCTCTTCTAAAAAGAAGGTTTTTTTCTACTTAGCAGAAAATTCTGAGCTACAAGACATTCTGACTAAAGAGTCAATATCTTGGTCAACTGCTACAGACGTATCATTTTTCAATTTGTTAGAAAGAAATTAAAAGCCCATAAATACAAATATCAGAACTTAATACTCTACTATGGGGCTTTAGGGTCCCATAACATGTATATTTGGATGTTAGACAAGGAGCCGGTTTTATATAAGTGCACATATTCATATTTCTGGGCTTCATATGATGCCCTTAATGGATCATGCCAAACCACATTTAGCTAATTTTGGTTATAGTTTAAAAGTAAGAAGTTTGAAGATCTGTAATTTAGGAATCTATTTAGATACCATTCTTGGTATCCTAAGGCATTTAAAAGGCTAGCCAGCACAGAGTGAGACAAGGTGAGAACAAATATGTAACAAAAGAGATGTCATTTTTAAGAGATTGATCATGTTGATTTTAAGAGTAAGCCACCTGCTGTAGCTACTGTCAGCAAGCAAAAGCAAGATGTAGCAAAGAAACATTTCACACTTAAAATGATGCTGACTTCTAGTCCCCAAAAAGAAACATTCTCATATGAACTGTACGCTTTAACTGTTATCAAAACTCTTCCTAAAAAGAATGCTTATATTGTCCATGGCATCTAATTTACTGACAATATAATAAGGGCATTATAAATCACTGAAAGTACTAAAATAGTTTACAACTTAGCAATCATTGTACTTTAGGGTAATAGACTGAGTTCCTGCTTCTATAGAGAGATAAGACAGGTCAATTTTCACTAATAATTTACAATGAATGAAAGCATTCTTATTTACTCAATTTTTAACAGAAGTCTAGTAGATGATCAATGTGCTTTAGTTACTAGAGTTTCCAGAAAGTATTGGAAGTTCTAAAAATGAAAGAAATTGCCTACTCTTTAATGACAAAATGAAAGCTTCCCCCTCCTCACAAATAGGAGGAGTTTCTCAATCCAAATTCATGTGCCTTGTGGTTTTGATTAAATATATGCACTTCAGAAACTTCATATTACAGAGAATGTACAATTTTTGTAGTGAGATTCTTACAAATTATGATATTTGATACGAGGTCAAACAATCTTCTATTTTGTTCAAAATGTTCCTACGATCTGAAATTGCCATCAGTTTATGTTCTGCAAAGTCTCTCTTCCTAAAGTCTATTAATATCACCAAACTAAAGATAAAATAAAGACTTTTCCCTCCCTCTAAACAGGGGAGTTAATGCCTATGAGAAAATAACATTTTTCACAAATAAAACCCAGGGGATCTAATCGGCCAAAGGAATAAATCCTCATCCTTCTCACAACTTTCAAACTGGTAAACAATATGGGAATTCAAAAATCACTTCTTTTCAACTCATGCCATATAATGTACAAAGTAAGGTTTTATGTAATGGCCATGCCAGATCCACTTTGCAGTCAGACATGAGAATTCAATAGTTAGAGGTTTAACTTTAATATGCAAAATAGAGGGTTGGGCGGAAATGGAGGGGGGCATCAGGATAAATAACCCACACAACTGGAAGTAGAAGTTCAGGTCATTTCCTATCTGAGGATATACAGGGCATATTTGGAGAACAGTCAGACTACCTGAAAGGAAACCACAAGCCGATTAGTTCCACTCCAAGGGATGGTTTTTAAAAAGCCATTCTTATTCTTTACCATTGATTGAACATCTAAATGGAAGGCTACATATGGTGAAAGATATATACATTCAGTCATTACAACAGAAGGGCGATAAATTATTCGGGGTGCCTGCAGAGAACTCTGTAATCCACTCTTTCCATTTTCACTCTCACCTGTAAAAAAGCCTGAAACTGTATGCCAATTGGTTGCTAATAACGTGCTCTGGAAGGGAGCAAGTTGAAATTGTTCCCAAAACTGCAAATCAAGAGACAAAGTATGTGTGTCTACTACTGCTGAACAAAATTATATATCAGAACAAAAGACCGTGTCTGCGGTACAGGACTAAAGTATGCTTTCATGTGTCCTATAAAATCCAAAGCTCTGGGCAGCACAAAGCTCTGGAGTGCTTATATTTCTACTCCCAGAAGAATATCCTAACATAGATGTAGCTAACGGAAGCCTCCAAAAGGAAGTTTGTGATATGAAATTTAAAATAATTGTTTTTTAAATTTGTAGTTTCCAGATTGAGTTTCTACTGTGCCTGCCAAACATTCTCCTTCTTTTTCTGTGGGTTAGCTACACAAATATGGATTTCATTTGTTTATCAAGAAAAGGAAGTGGTGATTCAGCCACTTTGTATAGATGCCTAGTGTTACTGTTTCTGTTCTTCCACTGGACACTGTAAGAGGTGACAGGTCAAAAGCTAAGAGAAGGGAGAGCACAGTGGGGCGGTGATTAGGAAGAGCAAGTTCCTTGCATCTCTGGCTTGGTCTGCAGCCTAGGCTGCCTCCCTCAGACCTTCTGACTCACCTCAGTGCCTGGCCAATCCCTGCTGATTCATTTTTGTCCTTTTCCTCAGTCTGGATGGGCTCTCAGCAGCAGAAAAGCTATTACCAAATACTCTCTCTTTTACTCTCATTAGGTTCCAAATGCCAGTCTTCCAGGAATCTTTCATCCTCAAATGTGTCAAGTAGGAGAGACTCTCTTCTTGTCTTTCTCTAAAAAGTTTGTGGATCTGTATTTATTTGCTACAGGAACATCAAATATAAACATTCCAAAGCTTAGTGGTGTCCACATGCCACTTATGAGCCATGTGTCACAAGTATGTCACTCCCTTTCTCTGAGCCCCACTTTGAGCTGGTAAGTAAAACAGAGCAATGCTAGCAGTCCTGTCTACTTCACAGGGTTGTAGCATCAAGTGATCTACATGAAAGGGCTTTTGATCACTAACTTCCAATTAAATGTATTACATAATAATTAGCCAAGAATGCTTGCAAATGAAGGATGCATATATATTTACACATCACAGGCAAAGTTAAAAGGCTATGCATATGGAATATGAAAGCTGAATCAACTAAAGGGACAAAGAGGAAGGAGGAAGGATTTACAGAGAAGGGAGAAGACAGAAATAAAGGACAAGTATGAAGGTAAACTGCATATTCAGCAGGGATCTGAAGAAGTATGGCTTGAAGAGGTGCTTATTTGAAAACATCACTATGATGATTAATTTTGTGTCAGTATAGCTAGCCTATGGTGCCTGGTTGTTTGGTCAAACCCTAGTCTAGATGTTGCTGTGAAGTTATTTTATAGATATGATTGACACAATCAATTGACTTTAAGTTAAGCAAGTAGTCCTTAATTATATGGGTGGGCTTTGTCCAATCATCTGAGGGCCTTAAGAGCAAAAACTGGGGCTTCCCAGAGAAGAAGTAATTTTGCCTCAAGACTGTAACATAGAAACTCTGTCTCAGTTTCCAGTCTGCTGGCCTGCCCAAAGATTTCAGACTTACCAGGTCCTACAATTATGTGGCCAATTCCCTAAAATAAATCTGTCTGATAGATATTCTATTGGTTCTGTTTCTCTGGAGAACCTTGAGAATCACCAAAGCCATTTTTATTGGAAAACGCAGTGGATTCTTTTCAGCCTTTATCTTGTTTGCCATTTTGCTGGAGCATCACTCTAGCCATGCCAGCAATACAGAGTAGAGAGAGTATAGCCCCAAGTGAATGATCATTTTTGGTCACAATGAGAAGAGTTTGGTATCTTCTAAAATCTTAACTACCTCCATTTAGAGATCATACCAATAACTCAAACTCAAAATACTCAACACTGACATCTTTTTCCTCCATAAAATGTTCCATTTTTGAGCTGCTGCTCCCACGGTGTCCTATTCTGTCTCCACTGCAGAATCATCCTTCACTTTTCCTCTGGTTCACGCCTCATATTCATTCTATAAATCCTATAACTCTTCTTTGGTAACTTCTCTCAGATGAAGCCCATCTTAGATTTTCTTCATGTTTCCTCCAGTAGCTACCCTGCAAATCACTCTCAGATCAATCACTCTAAATAAGCTTTCATTTATTGCTTACCAACTGCCTATAGCTTTTTCTATTAAAATTGAAAACCCATATACTGCTAAGTCTGGCATTCAAGGCTCTCCGTGTGGAATCCTGACCAGTCCTTCCAGAATAACCTCTACTACTTCTATCAGGAGCCATCTACTCCAGACACCTTTGCCTCTCCAATGGCTCATTACCACCTCTTAGGCCACCGTCTCTTTCTTCACCAATCCAATTATTTCCCATCTTTCAAGTCTCAGCTCAAGTTCCAATTTTCCTAGCCATTAATATGCTTAATAGAATTTCTTCATTCAGAACTAGTGCTGTGACTATCTGGCTCATTCATCTGGCATTTAAGTATAAAGTGACTTGTATGGTTAATAAATAGTAAACAGAGGTGAAGACTAGTCTCTTCAACCAAATTAGAAGCTGTCTGAGACAGGGACTACATTTTTATTTTTATTTTTTGTTTGTTTGTTTTTTTAAGATATCTTTTATTTTTTTATTTATTTATTTTTTTTTTAAAGATTTTATTTATTTATTTGAGAGAGAGAGCACATGAGAGGGGGGAGGGTCAGAGGGAGAAGCAGACTCCCTGCCGAGCAGGGAGCCCGATGCGGGACTCGATCCAGGGACTCCAGGATCATGACCTGAGCCGAAGGCAGTCGCCCAACCAACTGAGCCACCCAGGTGCCCAAGATATCTTTTATTTTTTTTAATTTTTTTATTATGTTATATTAATCACCATACATTACATCATTAGTTTTTAATGTAGTGTTCCATGATTCATTGTTTGACTATATTTTTAAATAATTTAAGGAACAAAAGAAGGATAGGAGGGATGGAGGGAGAAACTAAATGAGAGACCTTCCTTTGTACCCATAGCTGTGAGTTACAACTTGGCACTGCGTGTATCTTCCATCCAAATACTATATTTCCCATTGTGGGAATAATCAAGAGACATTTTAATAACATGTGCTGTCCCGAGGATACATGAGTTTTCCATTTGTGGTTGATTTGTATTATACCCATTTTACCCCCTCTGGGCAAAATGGCTGATAAGTATAGACCATAAGCAGGGAACAAAGTGATGTTAATTAATGTGCTTGGGGATGCCCTGAAAAGCAGCACCAAGGCTTTTTGTATTGGTAAACACAGTGCACACTTTTCAGTCTTCATCTATTTGCCAGTTTGCAGTATCTAACACTGTACACCACTCTCTTCATTTTAAGACTTTTCCCTTTTCTCCCTTGACTGTAGTATGTACTGATTCTCCCTCCATCTCCTTAAGCACTCTGTCTCAGTGTTCTTTAAGGGCTCCAATTTTTCCACCTATTTCTTAAATGACTAACTCTAAAGGAGAGTGGGGGAGGGTCTCATCTTCACGAGCTGAATAGCCTGATAACGTCAATCACTTCAACAACCAGCTATATTTTCCTACAACCACTTCATTATTCCTAAAGCTCTCGCTCCAGCTCAAACCTCTCCCGAGTGGAATAACAACATAGCCAACTGGCTACTGGATGCTTCCATCTGGATGTCCCATATGCATCTATAACTCTCCATCAGACCAAACCTCCTCTGCCTTCTTTATTCCCTGTCCCAGTGGCCTGCACTATTATTGCCCAGAGCAAGACCTGCGAATCACCCCCACTTCTCTCTCCTCCTCACCCCTACATCTAGTCATAATTTCTGCCATTTCTACCTCATTAATAGCACCTGAATCTATCCCAATTTCTACTTCTCTCCAGGCCATTATATTTCTCACCTAAATAACTGCAACAGTACCTTAATCATCTCTCACTTCCCTTTTGTCCCCTTGTCCTTTAGCAAGAATGAACTTCCTAAAATCTTCATCTGACCATGCCTCCCTACTTCTTAAATCCTTCAGACTTTGTATACTCTCAGGGTAATGACTTAGCATGGCCTGCATGGTCCTTCACATCCTTATCCACTCCAATCTCTGTTCTCTTGATTTATGGCCCTGAACTTTACATTTCAACCTGTTCAAAATGCAGCTTCCCCCAAATGCCATTCTGTCTTGTGCCTCAAAGTCTTTGAAAATGCCAGCCTCCCTGAAAACATTGCATTACTTAAATTTTTCACATCAACAACTCCTTGACTTATCATAGATCCAGAGGTATCCCTGATCCCCTCCCCACCCAAATCTGGGTTATTTACCCCTCTATTGTTCTCCTATTGTACCTGGACATAACCGGAGCATACTTCTTCTCACATAATATTGCTATTTTTTTGTTTGTTTTGTTTCCACTAGACTCGTAAGTTCCTTGAAGACTGTACCTTATCTTGTTATTTTATCACCACCATATCTAGCAGAGGGCATGGCATATATTAGGTACTCAATATGAGTTTGATGAATGAATCAGTGATAAACAGCACTATATTTTAAACAACTGTATTAACTAATTATTAATAACCCTTTAAAGTATCTCCTGACTCTATATCCTGATTCCATCCTTTATTCATTTCCTTGACCATAAAGAAATACGTTCTAATAAAAAATTCTGCAGAGATAAAAGCTAGAGGTGTATATGTATTTCTGAGACTGAAATTATTAGCAAGTAAGAAAATAAGAAAAAGCTTTATTTTATTTAACCCTAAGCAAATCTCAAGAAAGCATGGGGGGACCTGTGAAAATAAAAAAGGCATTAAAAATAGCATTCATAATGATTTTTTAAAAATCGTATGAACATTTAGGTAACCTCAGACACTTTAGATTCACGACTTGGTGTCTTTTAATTTCACCAAAGCAAGAACTAAAGTTCATTGGACATCTAGATAAGGGAATTCTTTCTATATTATAGTCTAGGACTCTATTCAAATCAAACAGGTCACTTAGTCAACTGAGGCCAAATGTAGGCCATCTTCATGATGTCTACATAATCAGAAATTAAGCAGGAGCCACCGTTTTTTAAGAGGAAATCATAGCATTTTAAATAGCTAGTTTGGAAGAACGGGGACACTGAGGACTTCTCTGTAATCACATGCTCCACAAAGATTATTGAGTGTATAGACATTCACGAGGAAACAATGAGGTACCCTTCAATCACTTGTTTGACCTTGTTCAAAGTGCTAACACTCAAAATGAGTCCAAACTGCTTTCTAACAGCACTTTATTTTAGAGTAGCTTTCTTGACCAGGGCTAGTTATTGCCCCACAAATCCACGATTGGGGAGGTCATATAACTACCTCTCCAATTTGTCCAAGAAGCTATCTGCAGGCTTGCATAGGCAGACAGTCCTAGGAATTCAGCAACATGAGTATCTGGTTACAAGAAAGTCAAACAGGAAAGAGTGATGTGACACCCCATTTGTGTGTAGACTGGATATTTGAAAGGTTTGCAGGTATCCGATCAGCAACTGACAGCAAAAACTTTAAAAGCAAAAAAAAAGTTGCTTACTTTTTAATAATTCTGACTGTCTTGTGCTATTTGTTCTGTTTTTTATTTTTTAATCTAAAAAGAAACACTCTTTTAGCTCTCTCTTATTTCTTCTACCAAGTATCTTTGGGAGAGAGAGATCCACATCTAAACTCTCTTTGGTTTTAATCATCTGTTGCCCACCAAAGAGTGACAGTTGCTTACTTTTCAAACCTTCTAAGAGTTGCTTTAAGAACATTAGTCATTTTTTTCATAAAAGTATTACTAAACATTAAGCTTTCACCTGAAACAATTGGGAATATGAAACAAGATAGACAATGAGAATTGTTCCTAGTTGAGGAAGTTACCCTGAACCCAGAATTGTTGTAGACACAAGGTAATGAAGTCACTCAGTGGCATGAGAGACAGTAGAGAGAGGAAAGAAAAAGCCATAACAGAGTCTGA
Source organism: Neomonachus schauinslandi (assembly GCF_002201575.2). Lineage (NCBI taxonomy): Eukaryota > Metazoa > Chordata > Mammalia > Carnivora > Phocidae > Neomonachus > Neomonachus schauinslandi. The sequence continues at coordinate 114,151,548 of NC_058404.1, read as the reverse complement.
TTGTGCTTAAAGATTTTGCAAGTGCTTAAAGTTAAAAAGCCCTCATTACCAATGATGTTACAAAGTAACCTGGGCAGAGCTGGGGCTCATGACCTGGCATTAATACCCTACTCTTCTTATAAACCAATGCCCAACTTAAAAAAAAAACAAACTTTTCCGTTTTACTTTTTTTTTCTGTTCAAGGATTCTAGTGATAATAGGTTTTGTTTTGTTTGTTTTTTTTTTTAAGATTGTATTTATTTATTTATTTGAGAGAGAGAGTTTGTGTTGGGGGGTGAGCAGAGGGGAAGGGAAAGGGAGGGGGAAAGAATCTCAAGCAGACTCCATGCTGAGCTGAGGCTGGATCCCATGACCCTGAGATCATGACCTGAAGCAAAACCAAGAGTTGGATGCTCAACCTACTGAATCACCCAGGTGCTCCATTCTAGTGATAATCATTTTGATGAATATTTTTCTTCTGTAAAATGTTACAATAAGACAGAGGTTACATTATTACCCAAGTGACATACCTATGTACATCTCTCTGAGGATTTCTGGCTCTTTCTATTCCTTTTTTTTTTTCCTTTCTATTTCCTAAGGAATTATTTCCAGACAGGGCAGCAGAGATTGGCTGTTCACTAAATGTATTTACTTTTCCTTCTGAGCCCACAGCTACATTTCTTGATCTTTCTTGCAGTTATGTGTGAAGATGGAAGTTGACTCTTGCCAAAGCAATGTGGTCAAAGTGATATAAACCATAAAACCCTGTATTTCAAGTGCTGGCCAAAGAAAATCCTTCTATCTAACCTTTCACTCTCTTTCCTTATTTTTCTAATCTGATGGCTGCATATCTATGCTCAGGGTAACCTTAGAACACTCAGATGAAAGATAGCAGTCTCCATCACTCTGGGTCCCTGAAAGATTGTCCCTCATCATGTATAAGAAATAAATGTATATTGTGGTAAACTACTAACATCTAAGGGTCTGTCTGTTATAATAAGTACAGTTATTCTAAAACAGATGGCATCTAGAAATAGACCAGTAGAAAAAATAACGTTGCAAAGAAAAGCATTGTCAATATTTTTGTATGTCTATTTCCTCCTCTCTCCCTCTTTTTAAATTTTAACACCCTTATTTACCTCAATTTGAGGGTCTTTACCCATTATCTTGCCCTTTTCAAGAATTCCAAAGTTCTGCTTAATCTGGCACAAATCCACATAAACAATATGAGAGGGAGCATTGAAATAAATTGCCACTGAGCGCAGTTCCCTCTTCAAACATGGCAGCTTGAATCACTCAAAACAAGACATAAAAAGACACTGGGGAATCTATTCTATGTAAGAATTATAGTTATATCCTCTTTTTCTACCTTTTGTTCCAAGAGACAAACCTGTGTTCAGTGTCCCAAAATGAACTACCCATCTGTGACAGCCTATGGTCATTCTATTATAGCCCTGTCCCCAAACAGCCTTTAGATGCAAACTAATTCTCCAGGCTTGTTTTGTCTGTTTCTTTGGTTTGTTATGGTGACTATATCTGAATTTTATCTAGCCATCCTAGTATATGGTAGTGATTCTGCTTCCTATGAGATAAATGGTTTGCTCTATAAACAATAATGCCCTATTATTATAGAAAAAAAATAAGCCACTACACATCCAAAAGCATTCTCTTTGAGCCCAAATAGAAATAAAAATATGCTAATAATTAAGCAGGAATATAACAAAGAAGAAATTAAAGGAACATTTGCTGAAATACTCCAAGACAATTTTGTATTTATTTTTCTTCACTCAGAGGCAAAGCTCATTATCACCACACATTAGATGTGAATTAGATGATTTATAAGCTTGTCTTGAGTAACCAGCAGTATGAAAGAGCACATGGAAGATGGGAGATCTACAGATAACTAAGAAAAGCTTAATAGGAACTGCAGATAACACAGGGTAGGATAAGACACAACAAAGAAGGTATTTGCAAAGAAAGTGGTAAATCTTAAACCTTACTTGCCTGAAAAACATAGAAATATGGGGGGGGGGCGCTTTGAAGAGAGATAGAGATGGCACGGGTTCAAATTTTGGTTCTGCTTCCTGCTAAATGTGAGTGCTTGGGCAAAATTACTTGACCTGCCCAACCCTCAGTTTCTTAGTCTGTAAAATGGGTATAATAAATCTCTAGTTCACGGTCCTGGTATGAGAATTGGTCTGTAAAGTGACACGTGGTAGGAAGTTTACCATAAACTGTAATTATTAGCGTATCTGGAAAAGATTTACTATTGACTTAAAAGTCATATTGTTTTTTTCAATATGAAGTAAAGATATCAGAGTTTTTCATCTAAAATTTCCTCAGAGATTTCTTTTCCTAATTCATCTACCACATTGGCAGAAATAGCATTGTAAGCTTAACTTGGCTAAGTCTGCTTCATTCATCTGTCAACAAGATTCTGGACTTCAAATTGAGTTGACAATTGCTGAAGGTAGATGGGACAGAACAGGCTGCACAAGAGCATCGTATTTCACACCTCAGAGGGTTCTATGCTACCAACAATAACATCATATCTCTGTCAGTCAAGCACAATTATACAGCTTGATAGACTGATACAAATAAAAAGCCAGTTAAAACAGGTCTCCTGACTCTTTTCTGGCGACAGTTATAGGACTCATTTGAATCTGCTACCTATGAATATTAGAATAGCATCTCCCTTGGGGACAAAGGACAGAGAAACCACATCCCCTACTGATTCTAAAAAGGGTCCAAAATAGAGCAAAGTTTGCTACATTTGAAAACTTGAAGTCACTTTGTAAATTTAATCTTACTTTTTGCTTCTTATTGAAATATGAATGTATTTTTAAGACATCCAAAATAGAAGGTACAATTTCATGCCATAGGCAATCAGGTAACACAACGGTCAGGCAAATCATTCTAGCAAACATATTCGTGATATCCGAGCTCGGCGATCAAAGCACTTTCATGGATTCCTTTAGAGCACTGTTTTAATACATGTTACCTTTATGAAAAAGAAAATAGAAAAAAGTACCTGATATTCATGTAAAAGTAAATTATGTTATCATAAAATTACTCCATTGTAGCCTTTTATAGTAGGGACTCCTATGGTAACGATATCTTTTTGTCAAAATGGGTAACTGAGTTATAAGCTGAAGAGATTCTTCCTAAAGGGTAAATTGATATGTGGGATCTAATTTAAGTTGTATTTCAAGCTTTAAATTATAAATGATCTCAATATGCAAGACATAGAAACTGACAGAGAAAAAACACTTTAGCCACACATAATTCTAGTGTAATGTATCCAAGTTTTCCAAAATACATCAAATGAAGATGTAAATGTAAGTTTGCTGAATTAAATTTTATCATTATGCTTTTTTTTTTAATTTACTTCAGGGTATTATTTCAGAAGGGCAATGAAAAAGGTGACTCTTAGTGGCAAAAGAGATCTGTTACTGTCCCTCAGGTCAATCAATCTTTTATTTGTTTGTTTCATAAGTGCGTGAATGCTGTTTTTTACACTACTGAGCACATTTCACAAGTGAAAATGAATGACAAGAAAATACACACCAGGACACCAGGTTACACTTCATAATCTTCCTGTACATGCGAAGCCATGGGACCACAGAAGCTCATGGCTAGAAGGAGCTGGAGGAATTTACTTTTGCCAAGGATTCTGGCACAGACTCTGTGCCACAGATTGCTCACCAAAAGCAAGACCATGGAACTTCTCAGACTACCTTTGTGCTTTACACTGAATTTACAGGATGGAGGCAAGGGCAACTGCCATTAAAATGGCAGCATAAGTTTGATATTTCATCCAATTTCCTATTTATGAAGATAGTTAAATATACTTTTTTAAAATACAAAATTAGAAAAATAAAATTTCTCTAAAAATAAAATTACAGAAACTTAAGATTTCAGTTCATGGAAAAGAAATGGAAGGGGAAAATACACATAAAATTAAATGATGCTAAAACCAGGATGAGTATGGTCACTTCAAATTATAATTGTCAATAATTAGATATTATACCTCAATAAATATATCATTGGTAAACCTATTTAATCATAATAATGCCACCACTCATTTATTTTTATTCAGATGCAAGAAATATAATGGAAATATTTTATAACTCTAAAGTTAAATTTGATAAAAGGCAAATACTTCTTGAAAATCATATATAAGGGTTTAGAAATTAGAGGCTCAAGAGGATTTCATTGTAAGATATTTCACCCATAAGGGTTCCCATGATATGGGGTCCCAAGTACTATAAGACTCCATTGTATTAGAAAAGCTAACATGATCAATACATATTTTTCCTCTTTTTCACAATCAATGGTTCTTCATCTTTCCAAATGTGAGTGACTTCAATTATTTTTTAGTATTATTAAACTCATTTTATTAAGTTATTTATTTATTATTAAATTATTAAAAATTATTAAATTATAAACTCAATTATCATTAAAACTCATAATTATACCTCATTTCTTGGATTTGATGCAGTTTGCTAAACACATTTTAACTTCTTCAAAACGTTGTCGAGATGGGACAGTATGAATGCTCATTTTATAGATTAGCTGCTTTACATTTTTTAGACATGTTTTTATTATATATAATTACTTATATCAAGGAATATGATTTGACCATAGCCTGACAAACCTGTGTGACAATGATCCATGTTGTAACACATTCATAATTCATAAGGGATAGAGATAGTGTGGTAAGTGGAAAGGGTTTAAAATCAGACACATCTAAATAATTCCAACTTTGTAAACCCTCTCTAGAGGTGCAACTATTGATAATTAACCTCTGCGAGTCTTTTCCTCACTGAGCAATGGGAATGTTAACACTAGGATTTATGTGAGACAAAATGAAAGTACGTGTGTGAAGTGCCTAGAATATTACTTGCCGTACAGACATATGTCATTATATTACATTTCACATTACTGGGCTTCACAGCTATCGTGGGTTTTTTTTAATTACAAATTGAATGTTTGTGGCAATCCTGCATCAAGCAAGTCCATAGGAACCACTTGTCTAACACCATTTGCTCACTTTGTGTCTCTGTGTCACATTTTGGTAATTCTCACAATATTTCAAACTTTTTCATTATTATTATATCTGTTATGGATCTGTGATCAGTGATTATGACTCACTGAAATCTCAGATGATGGTTAGCATTTTTAGCAATAATGTATTTTTTAATTAAGGCAGGTACCTTTTGTTTTGTTTTATTTTGTTTTTGGAGATAATACATTACACACTTAAGAGACTCCAGTATAATGTAAACATAACTTTTATAAGTATTGTGTTATTCGCTTTATTGCAGTAGTCTGGAACCGAACCCACAATATCTCCCAGGTATGCCTGTACTCAGGGCTTAAACATATTAGTTCTATTTTCTTTTTATATAATAAGAAAGGAAAGAACAATTAAATCTTTAGTGGAGAACCTGGACTAATAGATGGCCCCAAGAAAGGAGGGGCTGTGTGGCTGCTGAAACTTCTGAAGGACCAAAGAGGAAATACTAGAACCCGGACTGTCACCATATGGCAGAAGCAAGATTTAACTACCTCTTGGCATGTCTAATACTTACACCCACCAACAAAAGCCTGGAACACTCTATACTGGCTGTAATTTCCAGAGTTTCCTCTGGGTAGCAATGGCTTGCTTCTAGTTTTAAAGACAGAGGCTTACATAGGAAGCCAAAGAATAAGGCTCCTAGACCTGGGCCATGCCATCTGCCTAGCATTAAGCCGGAGCTGAAAGTCAGTTACAGAAGCAAAGTCACTTCTAACATGATTTATGTTCCACCCTTGAACGTGGCAGGAAGACTGCAAAAGATATTTGGAAGCCAATGCTTCCTCTGAATAAAGTAAACGAGTATATGCTAAGCCCCTCTCCCCAGATCATGCTGGCCTGTTAGATAAGTTGCCAATGTGGAGTCTTTGAACCCTGGAGCAAACTGGCTATTCGGGATGAGAAAATATCTCAATGTCAATGATCATTGCTACCGTAAACGTACAGTGGACAATGCAAACACTGGAGTCAGACAACAGATATCCAGGATATTATTACTCAAACACACATCTAGCTCAAAGCTGACAAGATAATCTGTTCCTGTGAGTGCAAAGCAGGCTGGAATGCTGCAGCTCTGACCTACTCAAGGAAAGCAAAACGAAAGTGCAGCTCTCCAAGGGCTCCATCTCATGTTCTTTATGCAGGCAAACTCCAACGGACTTCAAAGGGAGTGTTGCCTAAGGAGGGAGTACCGGACCAAGCCCATGGGGGGTATCATTTCCATGATCATGTTGCCATCTACATTTGGTGGACTGGCAAATGCAAATATCTCAGATACGAGTTTAAACAGATGAAAAAAGAAGTGCGAAATAGCTTGGGGATTTGCTTGCAAGAGAAACCTCAGAATTCCAGGAAAAGATTTAATATCAGGAGCTTCATAAGTTATTCCAAAAGTCCCAGGAGAGTAACTGGTTCGTGATAGTATTAAAAATAAAGTTTTTTTTAATTGACACGTTTTGCACTTCAACATATCCAAAAGAGTGCACCAGAAAAATAATTTCCCGACGCTAAAGACTCTTCAAAGGTCAGTAACATTTTTCTAATTGAAATATAGACTATATTTTGATGCCTTAGCAAAGTTTTAACATACGTAATCCCGATTAAGGTACAGGAGCCCAAATGCAACAAAAATACTTACGGGAGGACCTGTGGGGTTGGGGTGGGGTGGAGAGAATGAGAGAAAGGGGGAGACGAATTAGTGAAGATGCAAAATATTAAGACTGAACATAAGATGAAAGCATTGTCATAATCATCAGCAAAATACAAGATGATGAAGTCATCTAGAATTCAATGAATCCTAATCCTTTTTTTGGTTCCTGGACAACTTTGATACCATATCAGAAAAGTGCATTTACATCTATCTGCACACAAAATTTTACATAAAATTTTGGAAAATGTTCAGATTCCCTGAGGCCTGTCTATGAATTACTGAGAGGTTCCTCTTAAGATGGCCTATTTATACTTAAAAATTTAGATAAAATATGAATCAGGAGGATCTTTGGTCGTTTATGATAGCCCAGTTAGACAGAATCGATATATAACTTTCTTGAGTTTGGTAAAATGGTTAAATGAGAAATGTACCCATTATTTGTTCTAAGAATGTTTTTTCATTCAGTAGCATTGTCAATATATAAAAGACTAAACCCTGATATTTATATTTCTTTAAAACTTTGTATTCTCATCAAAACACAGGAAAAGTCTAGAAAATTTCAATATATCCACACGGTACACTCAATTAAAACACAAGTTTTTAGTAGCTAATAAGTTAGGAACTGACTTTTTAATTTTTCTATAAAACTGCACATCAGTACAAAATTTTTACTTTTTTCCCCCTCAATCCTTTGTATTTCTTTTGACAAAGATCAATTCACTGATTATTTGATCCCACTAATGTTTCATTATTTCATATTCCTTAAAACACATTTATAAACCATCCTCTAATATAAAACTTTGTAAGGTGAAAGGGATACTTATACAAGTATCCAATTACTTAGATTAAATGAGGTTTAAGGATAACTTTTCAGAACACTCTTAAAGGAATTAAGCAAGTATACTGCCCAAATTACTGAATTTTCATAAATTCCTTTTACTTTGACATCTTTTTTTTTTTTTCGAAAAAGGAAATGAGACAAAAAAGCAAAAACACAACAAATCAATCTGCTGCTCTTTTTGGTAGGTTAGTATTTCTACTACTTCAACACTTAGAAATTGGTTGTTTTTAACACTGATAAATACTTATTAAAAAATACTGGAAAAGAGCATTTCTTAGTACACTAGAATGAAATCTTAAATTACCTTTCAAAGTGAAGAAAAACACTCAAATAAAAAAAATTTTTTTGAAACCAAATATCCAAATGAATGTGTACACTTACTGTCTTGCTTGTTTTATAAAGTCTAAGACTCCAAAAAAGTAAATGACCATGTGAAGCCTTATCAGGCCATCAATTCTTCCTTGCAAGGTAAGAGGAAGATACATATAGAGATTTGGCCTGAAAGCAAAAACTCACTGAAGTGGGCATCAGGACAATTGGTCCTGTTTCAAATTCTGCTCATAAAATATTGCGTAGCCTTGGCCGAATCACCTGACTGCTCTGGGGCCTCCATTTCCTTAACTACAAAATGAAAATGCTGGATTGATTACTCAGGCTGCTGTCATCACTAAAATTCTAGGGTTATACAAGAGGAATAAAAATTCCAAATTTTGAAATGAATGAGAGTAAAAGCATGACAAAATTGTACCAGTTGGATAAAATAACAATAAAGGTTTCCAAGACATGTGCCCCAGTGTCCCAAAGCAGATGGTTTCATAAAGATCCTGCATTTGCTATCTGTGGAGACGGAAGCACGGCTGTATCGCCACACTGCGTGCAGCTAGGAAACCCTCCACTGTACGCGGAAAGGACAAACTTAACCTGACGCAGTAAATAACCCAAAATTGGGTGCCAGTGGTTATCAAACATAACAAATCAACAATATTTTCCAAACTTCTACCTACAGTTTGATGGAAATAAGAAGATTAAAAAAAATTCTAGGTCTAGCAGAGGCAACTTAAACACACAAGCTTACGCGCAACCTCCAGCAAGACAATATAATCATTAATTAGGAGGAACAGATGCAGGAATCTAACCAAAACATTAATGACAAGGAGCAGCTGAAAGAGAGACTTACCAGATTCTCCTCTTCGGCCCCTCTTACCTCGTTTCCCTGGAGGGCCTAAAATACAAAGAATAATTTTTTAAACATGGTTTAATATTTTGTTTCCTGTTCCAAAATGGCTAGTAAATAATTTCTACATATTTTATCACTGTTTTAACAACTTCAAGAAAGGGACCAGATATTTGTAAAGGCCAGCATTATCCTACCAGCATAACTCTTAAGCCTCATTTAATTATAAAACCTACGCCAGATGTCTAATCATCCAGCATTACTTAAGAATGCTAAACATTTAGAATTTTTATTCATCCTGCCTGGATAACATCAATAAAGAAAGACTTTAATTGCAAATTGGTGGTGTTGAGATTTCATGTTTCTTAGGAAAATTTTTTTTCTAAATGTTGCAGTATATTAATAATTAAAAGCACTAAGTACAAATGACTATAGTTTCTCTTCAGTCAGCCATTGTGATGCCCTTAAAAATATTTAGTTGGCAATTAATTAAATGTATATAGTCACAATGGAAATAATCCTTACAATATTTCTATTTTATTAAATATGAATTTTCATATATTGGAATTTCTCTAATTGAGAACCAGCTGAGTTAAAATCATACTCTTTTAATTGGAAAGTGCTTAGGTACTAACAATAGGTCTCATTTTTCTAGGGAGCTGGCTCATTATTGTCAGTCAGTAAATATTTAATCTTTATGATGATTCCACTTTGAAAGTGGAAGAAAAAACTTTTTTTTCCCAGTGAACTGCCTATAAAGACCACCAAGCTAGTATGTATCAGACTTAACACAGGATTCTAGACATTCATGGCTTTCAAGCCATTATTCTCAATTTTATAATTTCTGCCCTCATTTCTTTGAGTAGGAATCGTTCCCACTGAATTATGGTTCAGGCAAATAGAAGAGAATAATTAGCCCACAATGAGAATTAAGGTCTTATAACATTTGCTGGAAGAGGCCAAGGAAAATGCAGACCCTCCTGGCTTTAAAGAATGAGCTTCTAAGTTGGACTGATGACTACCAAACTCTAGAAAGTTCAAGACACAAGCAGCACAGGCCTTAGCAGCCAGCCGGGTCTCGACATGATCCTGAGCTACCAACTTCCACATGGAAACACTATCATGAGAATAGAAACATCAGTGGGCCAGTTAGTCTCCCCTCAAGCCTTTACACAGAATCAGTGTGGCCATCTGTGTTTTATAAGAGATTAAAAACAATCAAGCAATAAAATTGACTGAAAATGTTAGGAGAAGAATTTTTGCAGCAGAGTCCAAAATTGTCATTCAAAATTTCAGATTTCTCTCTGTATTCTGGAATAAAGATAAATTTCCTTTTCTTTCTTTCTTTCTCTTTCTTTCTTTCTTTTCCTTCCTTCCTTCCTTCCTTCCTTCCTTCCTTCTTTCTTTCTTTCTCTTTCTTTCTTTCTTTCTTTCTTTCTTTCTTTCTTTCTTTCTTTCTTTCTTTCTTCTTTTTGAATAAAGAAAAATTTCTTGGATCCTATTCAGGATATTCTTGGCCAAACTGAAAGCAGAAGGAGGATCACATAAACAGGTAAATAAACTCAGTAGGACCCTAATAGGTATGAAAGACATACTTATTTACACACACACACACTCAAACACACATGCACAGAAATATATTGACATATTCTGATATATACAATGTCCTTAAGATTAGGAATCATATTTTCTTTTCTAAACAAAATCACTTAAACTAAGAAGTAGTTAGCAACAACTATATACTTATGATGTCTGTGGTCTGCATAGTAGGGGATATAGGCTATGTATAAGATGTATATCTGCCCTGAAGAGGCAAAGAAGTTGAAAAGATTCAAATAATACATATGAAAAATGCATTAGTACCATGTTGTAGGCACCATGAGTTTAGGTTCTGACTTGTTCTTTCTACTCAAAACATAAGGTCAATTATAAAAAGAGAAAGAAAGAAAAAGTTTTTAGAATAATTTGTATTCAAAAAAGAAATGGGCATGTCCACAGGCTAGAAATGGACCAGAAATGCAAAGTGGAAAGCAGGGATAAAGCCATGAGCCTGCTGGGCTCCAGTTCTAGACATAGGAATGATGGCCACAAGTACTATTTCTGGAGAATAAATACTCAAGAGTTCTCTAACCAGAGTCAGTGGCTTAGAAATGCTGAAGACAAGCTGAAAAAAACCCAGGTCTCTGGCTTAAAGGCTGAAGAATACAGATATAATCTCTCAATCAGAAAATGAAGTAAGCATCTGCTGGTTGGATGCCTAACTCTATGATATCTACAACATAAATCTGCGACAGAAGTCCAGAAATGCTAGTTTAGGACCAATCTGGTCTAGAAGGCTGAGGATGTCAGGTAAAGACAAATATAAAAGGGCTAGATAAGAAAGGGTGAGCGCAGAGAAGAGAAAGGCATTCATAGTGAGAAACTACAGCGAAAGAAAGAAAATATCTCCTACTCATAATGGGTACACAAAACAAAAATTCCAAAACATATGAAGAAATCTAAGGCTGAGAAAGGCAGTACTCAACAATAGGATCATGAATTCATTCCAGGTAAAATTAATTTTTAAAAAGCATCAGACTGGGGCGCCTGGGTGGCTTAGTCCATTAAGCGTCCGACTCTTGTTTTCAGTTCAGATCATCAGGTCATGATCTCAGGGTCATGGGATTGAGCCCCAAGTCCTGGGCTCCACTCTCAGTGCAAATCTGCTTGGGATTCTTTCCCTCGCCCTTTGCCCCTCACCCTGCATGCATGCACACAACTCTTTCTCTCTCTCTCAAATAAACAAATAAATAAAATCTTTTAAAAAAAAATCAGACACGGGCCCCTGGGTGGCTCAGTCGTTGGGTGTCTGCCTTCGGCTCAGGTCATGATCTCAAGGCCCTGGAATCGAGCCCGTGTCAGGCTCCCTGTTTGGTGGGAAGCCTGCTTCTCCCTCTCCCACTCCCCCTGCTTGTGTTCCCTCTCTCGCTGTCTCTCTCTCTCTGTCAAAAAATAGATAAAATCTTAAAAAAAAAATCAGACAAAAGTTGGTATGTTAATTATACTTTAAGAGGTAAATGAAGAAGTAACATCCATCAAAGAGCAAGGGATTTTAAAGATAAATAAGAAAAAAAATGTATTTGAAAGAACCCTTTAGAAACCTTAAAGATAATAAAAAGAAAAATAGTCATTGAAATTAAAAAAAAAAAAAAAAAAAAAACCATTCAAATTCTAGCCTGGATATGGCTGAAGACAGAATTGATGTAGAAGATGCAGAATGCAGCCCAGAGACAAATCCAATATTGATTATCTATCTATCTATCTATCATCTATTACCTATTCTGCTCTGAATGTTTGTGTGCTCCCGAGGTTCATATATTGATGAATTCTAACTCCCAAAAATGATGGTATCAGGACATGGGGCCTTTGGGAGGCAATTAATTCATGATGCTGGGGCCCTCACGAATGGGATTATTACCTTATAAAAGAGACCCACACAGACCCCTAGCCCTTTCCACTCTGTAAGGATAGAGTGAGAAGATACCAGCTATGAACCAGGAAGAGAGCTCTCACCAGGTGACCATGCTACCACCTTCATTTTAGACTTCTCAGCCTCCAGAACTGTGAGAAATACATTTATGCTATTTATAAACCACCCAGTCTCTGGTATTTTGTTATAGCAGCCCAAATGGACTAAGACATAGACATATCTATTTAGATATCTATTTACCTACCTATCTACCTACCTATTTATTTGTGTCAAGAAGCAAAATGTTACTTATATCAATAAGAGAACCCAAAAGAAATGATAGAGAAGCCCTTGTTTAAGAGATAATAGATGAGAATTTTCCAGAATATAGGAGTCCTGAGGTTGAACTTACACCCCAAGTGGCAATAAAAAATAATAATAATAAGTAAATAAATAAATCACACTTAAATTTAATAATGTTCAAGAATAATGAGAAAATGTTAATAACTACCAGAGGGAAAATTACACTGGAAGGTACTTAGATTGCCTGCTGTCCCACCCATAGAAAAGATGTCAGAAGAGCTTAGTCCTGATTTTTATAATAAATTTCAGAAATCTCTAGTTATTATTTGTTTATTGGAATTAGTTTCTCATTTTCCCCTGAAGAATGTTCCTTTTAAACAGTAGAATTTATCAATAAAAATAAATCGCATTAATGTTTAAAACTAGCTTGAAATAAACTATAAAAATAATTTAAAAGATTTTAAATTATGAAAAGGTGATTGAAAAAAACAATGATATCTTTTGAAGAAATCAAGAAACAAAGAATATTTCTGAACATGTCTGTCTTAAATATTTAGTCAGAGGGTTAAAGAAATAAACCAGCGGCACCTGGGTTGGCTCAGTCAGTTGAGCATCCGACTCTTGATTTCAGCTCAGGTCATGATCTCAGAGTCTTGAGATCGAGCCCCACACTGGGTTCTGCACTTAGCAGGGAGTCTGCTTGAAGATTCCCTCTCACCCTCTCCCTCTGCCCCTCCCCCCATTTGTGTGCACACTCTCTCCTCCTCTCTCTCTAAAATAAATAAATAAATCTTAAAAATATATATACCAAATGCTGTGGGAAATACATCTGTTATATTGAGAATTGAGACAGAATAGAATCTAAGTAAATGGAAAAGATATTTGGCAAAACATACCTATTGAAAGTCAAAGGTTTTACAAAGAATTTCATAATATGTGAGAGAGAAAATGAAGCTAAACTAAGTTATGATAAAGTGAGAATCTAAACTCTATGGGATTTACAAAGAAAATACTAGATTTGAGAAGAGTATGTTACAGTTACTATAAGAAACAGAAGACTGGAGTGAGCATTATACTAGGCTGAGTGAACTAATAAATTATATAAACTCTCAGAAAGACATAGATACAGACCTTGCTTAAAAGAGAATAAATAGAAATTTTGAAAAAGTCTACTGTGCAAATGTATGGTGATTAACATAACATAATAAAATAAAAATTAAAAAAAGTCTACTGTGCAGGTAAGACAATTTGATATTGCTTGTGAATTCAAGGATAAAAATAATTTTTAAAAATGATTGGATGGGGTGAATTTAACAATAGACAGCTGGCAGATCACTAGAGTGAGAAAATGAAAAATCAGAAAAGACAAATGATAGATGTTTCCCAGACAAAACTGATGTTAATAATAGTGGAGAAAGATAGTGACCATTTCCATTCCAAACTGAGAGATGAAGTATTGGCCAGGCATGAGCTCTAAGAACAAATAGAGAAGCTAAAACCTCACTCTTATTCACTGAATTTGGCCAGATCCTTAAAGCAGAATTCTCAGTGAATTCTATCAGCAGAAAGCCATGAGTCTGCAAAAGAAACTGGTTCAAGAATATGAACGGGAAGCTATCAACAACAGAGGAAGTGAAAATTTACAAGCAGAGAATTCATGAAATGAAGAATGAGTTGTGGAAAACAGAGGGAGGACATAAAACCAGATTGCTCTTTATAATAAGAAAATTCATGACAATCGGTACTGTTCATGTTTCAGAGTTGTTGCTTGAAAGACAATGCAAACTGTCAGCCTGAGATAAACATTAATAACAATTAGCCATGATGGTAATGCTTTAAAGACCTGTGTCAACAAACCCAACTTGAGACAGATCCGGGTCATCAAATCACATCAAAGCAAGGTGTCTTAAGCCAAGCCAATTCTTTTGGCCCCAAACTAATATTGCTGGAGCACTCTACTCCTTACTAATGGCATACCCACCTGTCACAAGGCTCTTTTCTAAGGTGAAATATGTGCCAAGAAGTAAATATATGCTTATATATGGGCCTTCCCATGGTCTTGGGGATGAGTGGTTATGGCATATGTCTGGAATACCCTTATCTAGTTTATCAGATAAATTACCAAAACCTGTCAATTGTACTCCTATTACTTGAATCTAGTCACTCTTCTCCACTCCTACTAGTATGTCATGGCTGAGCTTAAACATAACCTTTCTGGGTACTCAGAGATTTTTTACTAGGATTTTACTTGTCTTTTTTTTTTTATTATTATTATGTTATGTTAATCACCATACATTACATCATTAGTTTTTGATGTAGTGATCCATGATTCATTGCGTATAACACCCAGTGCTCCATTCAGTACGTGCCCTCTTTAATACCCATCACCAGGTTAACCCATCCCCCCACCCCTCTCCCCTCTAGAACCCTCAGTTTGTTTCTCAGAGTCCATAGTCTCTCATGGTTCGTCTCCCCCTCCGATTTCGCCCCCTTCATTTTTCCCTTCCTACTATCATCTTCTTTTTTTTAACATATAATGTATTATTTGTTTCAGAGGTACAGGTCTGTGATTCAACAGTCTTACACAATTCACAGTGCTCACCATAATACATACCCTCCCCAATGTCCATCACCCAGCCACACCATCCCTCCCACCCCCCACCACTCCAGCAACCCTCAGTTTATTTCCTGAGATTAAGAATTCCTCATTATCATTGAGATCGTATGATACATGTCTTTCTCTGATTGACTTATTTCGCTTAGCATAATACCCTCTAGTTCCATCCACGTCATTGCAAATGGCAAGATTTCGGGGTTTTTTGATGGCCGCATAATATTCCATTGTATATATATACCACATCTTCATTTACCACCTATAAATATTTACAGTTAAACAGAAAGTGTTTGAGAAAATTTCAGAACTCATAATGGGCTGGGGGTTTTGTTTTGTTTCATTTTTACCTCTTGCTTTGTATTTCAACACATATTTCTGGCTGTCTCTGTTTTGGGGGGAAAAGAAATAATGTAGATAGGGCATCTGGGTGGCTCAGTTGGTTGAGCATCTGCCTTCAGCTCAGGTCATGATCCCAAGATCCTGGGATTGAGTCCCACATGGGGCTCCCTGCTCAGCAGGGAGTCTGCTTCTCCTGCTCCCTCTGCTCCTTCCCAGGCTTGTGCTGTCTCGTGCGCTCTCTCAAATAAATAAATAAAATCTTTATAAAAAAAAGAAATAATGTGGATAGAAACAACGGGAAGAAATCAAATCAAATGGATTAAAGACTTAAACATAAGAACTGAAACTATAAATCTAGAAGAAAACATAGTGAAAGGCTCCTTGACATTGGTCTTGGCGATGATTTTTTGGTAATGACACCAAAAGCACAAGCAACAAAAGCAAAAAATAAATAAATGGGATTAAACTAAACTAAAAAGTTTTTGCACAGCGGGGCGCCTGGGTGGCTCAGTCGTTAAGCGTCTGCCTTCGGCTCAGGTCATGATCCCAGGGTCCTGGGATCGAGCCCCGCATCGGGCTCCCTGCTTGGCCAGCAGCCTGCTTCTCCCTCTCCCACTCCCCCTGCTTGTGTTCCCTCTCTCGCTGTGTCTCTCTCTCTCAAATAAATAAATAAAATCTTAAAAAAAAAAAAATTCTTAAAAAAAAAAGTTTTTGCACAGCAAAGGAGATGATCAACAAAATAAAAACTCAGTCTATGGAATGGGAGAAAATATCAGCAAACCATATATCTGGTAAGGGGTTAATACCCCCAAAATATAAGGAATTCCTACAATTCAATAGCAAAACAAGAAATCATCCAATTTAAAAATGGGCAAAGAACCTACATAGATATTTCTCCAAAGATGACCTAGAAATAGCCAAAAGATATATGAAAAAGTTTTCAACATAACTGACCATCAGAGGAATGCAAATCAAAACCACAATGAGATATCACCTAACACCTTGTGCACTGTTGGTGGGAATGTAAATTGATGCAGCCACTATGGAAAACAGTATGGAGATTCCTCAGAAAATTAAAGCTGAAACTAACCTATGATCCAGCAATCCCACTTCTGGGTATTTATCCAAAGGAATTGAAATCAGGACCTCAAAAAGAAATATCTGTACTCCTATGTTTATTGCAGCACTATTCACAATAACAAAGATATGGAAACAACCTAAATGTCCATCAATAGCCAAATGGTTAAAGCAAATGTGACATATATATGCAACGGCATATTATTCAGCCTTAAAAAAGAAAAAAAAAATCCTGCCTTTTGCAATAATATGGATAGACCTGGAGGGCATTATGTTAAGTGAAATAAGCCAGATGCAGAAAGACAAATACTGTATGATCTCATTTATATGTGGAATCTAAAATAGTCGAACTCACAGACACAGAGAGTACAATGGTTATTGCCAGGGCCTGAGAGGAGAAGGAAATGGGAACATGATGGTCAAAGGGTACAAAGTTACTGTTATGGAAGAATAAGTTCTGGAGATCTACCATACAGCACAGTGCCTATAGCTAACAACAGTGTACTGTATCTGTAAAATTTCCTAAGAGGGTAGGTCTTATGTCAAGCATTCTTACCACAAAATAGTACTAATAGAGAGTGGAAAGAAACTTTGGGAGATAATGGATATGGCTATGGCCTTGATCATGGTGATGGTCTCACAGATGTATATTTATCCTGAAATTCATTGAGTTGATAGATTAAAAATGCACAGTTTTTTACATGTCAATTATATTTCAGGGAAGTTGATTTTTAAAAAAGGAACAAAGGAAAGGCTCATGCCCTGAGTGATCATGCTTAGATGTATTGTCCTAAAAACCTGAGAACAGGGAAAAATGTGCTATCTTATTATGAGAATGACCTAATGGTCACTACCGACATGGATCATTTGAGAACTAGTTCCTGACTGAATTTCCATGAAAAAGCTAATGAACATATATAACGGCACAAACTAGGAGTTCAATAAATATTAGCTCCATTTTCTGCATTATTTATATTATCTTGTTATATTTAGTCAAAAGTAATAATGTATTTGAGTATTTAATAAGAAAAGTTGAGTGTGTATGTGAATAAGATTGTGAGAAATTAACGTTACCTTCCAATTAAAATATTCAAAGGGGCAAGTTAGTATAAAGAAAGAACATGGAGGGCGCCCGGGTGGCTCAGTCAGTTTAGCATCTGCCTTCAGCTCAGGTCATGATCCCAGGGACCTGGGATCGAGTCCCATGTCAGGCTCCCTGCTCAGCGGGAAGCCTGCTTCTCCCTTTGCCTGCCAGTCCCCCTGCTGTGTGCTCTCTCTCTCTCTCTCAAATAAATAAAATCTTAAAAAAAAAAATAAAGAACATGGAATGCAAAGTTAAAAGACTTACAGGTTTTCACTACTGTGTAAATTGAGCTAATTTCCAATTAACCTCCTTGATTTTAGTCTACTAAAAGATCTGGTAAATAATACTAACTCTACCCCATTTATATGATTGTTGTGAGGATGAAAACCATAAAGTGCTATATACGTATTTTAAGTGACTGTTTCCTTTATTTCTCATAAATTCATTGAGGCTTATAAACTATTTCCATGATAATATTAGTCATATTCATCAATAGAAGTAGTAAGACTTCAAAATTCAAATTAAACAATTTGACACATCCTAATAAAAAGCTGAATTTTTTTAGTCAGAGGTTTCATCTCCAGAGGCAAAGAGACTCTTTAAGGATGTCAGAGAAAATGATGTAAAAATACCACAAACAACAGTAAATATTCCAAAAATTAAATACTCTTATCCAGAGTTCTGGAGGCAGAAAAACAGAAATGTTAAGGCAAAGGAAAAAGCAGGAGACTGAGCTGGTGGTCAGGGAGGGAAAGTGTGAGTAGGGAGCAGATGTTGAAGCCCTGTGTGCCCATGCGTGCTCTCATAGGGAGGCCTACAGGAGAAATGTGTGCGAGCCTAGGATGCCCCTCCCCTGCAACTGATCCCAGGAATAGGTCTCCAACAGCTGCAGATGCCTCTTGGGAGGGAGGAACCTGTCTGGGCACAGAGGAGATGGCAGATCAGCCTTCCTGAACCATCCTCCTCCATCCTCTAGCTCCTTTGAGAAGACTAAACCAGGTTTACCTTCATTCAGATCTTCTAGATTAACCTTACAAGTAGGCACAGATTAATTTCAGAGCCTTCTCCAAAGTCCTCCCACCTGCTTGCTTGCTTAATGCCTGAAATTCTTTCAACATAGACCAAAGCCTTTCATTCCACAATTAGAAGTAAAAGGCTTAAACACCAAATGCTTGGTAGAAGTACAATATTAGCTAAAATGTATTTTCTCCATACTCATAAAATGTCTATACTACAATATACCCAAGAGGTCGTATGGCCCAAAGGTTTTCACACTGCTTTATACCCAACTATATGAGCAGCTCCAATTTGCCATATTGAATTGCAACCATTTGCAGTAAAAGTTCACTGGCTAAAACAAGCTTATATATCAATGATTCATATTTCTGGAAATGTAAGATTGAAGCAAGAGAGGTGAAAACAACCTGCTGAGGGTAACATACAGTAGACCCCAGCTTCCGGATTCCAAGCTCAGTGCTCTCTGAGTCAGCACGCCACTTCTCACTTCTGATCTCATGCTCCATAGGTTGCAAGACTGGACACAACCAGCGCCAACTTTCCAAACTGCTTCATTTTCTCAATGGCCTGCTTCATCTTTTTATAACATGGCTACTTAGGCAGATGTACTATTATTACTTATTCCAGTCTCCCACTAGACTGTAAGCTCTTAAGGGTACAAATTCCCTTGTTCATCCTTGTATCTCTAGCAACTAGCAGAGGACTTAGCACTCAACGAACCTTTAAAGGAATACTGCCTATGGGCTATTTGATGCATGCCAACATTATTTCATATGGTGTTAATTTTTAAAAGAAATAACTTTTTTATTCAAGAGATTTATTTCCCAAGATAATTTAAAGATCGGCATGTACTGCACTATATGTAATACAGGCTTGTTTGTTTTAAATATCTTTTATGTGTGTGTTTTTGTTTCAAATTTCCTCAAGTTTCTAATCTCCATGGAATTTCAGTTTATAAAAGAAAGTTAATCATAATAAATAATAGGTAATAATTTAAGTTTATAATAGCTAAGCTCCATAACTCTCTACAGAGTATTAGTCAGATGTACATTATTTATTTTAAAGGCAATGAGCTCAATTGAAAAGTTGTAGAAGTATGTTTCCTTTTTTTTTTTTTTAACAACACAAGAGACACACTAACAAATGTTTCAGGGGATTCTATTCTTACTAGTTATTCCAGTAATAAAAAATATAAAAATTAATAGTTTGTTAGTAAAAATAGTTCATTGGTATTTTAGCTATAAACAACAAAAATGAAGTGGCTCAATTTTTATTTTTGAGCCCTCACCAGGCTATATCATAATTTCAATAAGGCTAGGGATATCTATAATGTACCAGACTCCTAAGGTTAGTAATTAGAATGGTTTTGTCAAATTCCTGGAGGAGATTTTAAAAATCAAATAAAAAGATCAAATCCTTAAAGTAATCTTATGAATATTCCTTTCATAAATCTGCTTATTTTCTAGCTTTTACACCAGCAAGTTTTTCCTGGTAATGATTTCAAGTAAAACTTATGAAACATAAAATATGTGCAGAAATTGTGTTCTATTAATGAGGATAAAACAATGTGACTCATGGAAGATATAAAAAAAATAAGAAAAAGAAAACAAGAGAAAAGACTCCCTTAGGTGGATAATAAATGTGAAAACATTAGGAGTACATATTAGGACACCTAAAGCTAACTGGATGGATATGTATGTGTGCAAGGGCTTAAATGTAAAATGCAATACTTCCTTGGGGTAGTAGCCAAATAGTTTTAAAGGAACTAGTTTAGAAGAAAATGGGCTACTTATTCCAAAATATACTTCCCATTAGAATTTATAAGCAGCTAGGCATGCCCTTCTGGCAAAGTATGTTTTTATTTTCTCATGAAATGCATTGAGAACAAGACTTTTGATTTATCTCTTTCTACATTTTCTTCAATGTTAAAATGGAAATTTTAACAATTGCTATTTAAATATTTTAAATAAATATAAGCAACTTACATCAGAATTGTGTTGAATGTAACTCTCAACATTACTATATTATTGGCATTTTTTTGATTGGTTGAGTTTCTATGCCTCATTGAGGGTGTCCAGTGGGCCAAAACTGCCTTCCAAATCTTCTTCCCAATTATCTCAATGTAAGTTTAGTTCTAGCTTGTGCTTGGTTTAAATGAAGCACTTCAAGTTTACTCAAGAATTAATCGATATTTGTAAATTTTATAACTAAGGAAAAACGACCATATTTATGAGACAACTGGGGACTCTCATAAGAACATACTGGAAAACAATTGTACTTCACAATTAAAGAAAAGGATTTCTGAACCAAGGGCAATGGAGTCTTTTCTGGGCTTTATGTCAAGGCTTTGTTTCCAGAAATGGAATTCCAGCAAAAGAGGAGTTGTCTTTATCGCTATTTTCAATATTTAGATAATAAATATAATACAATAGTCAATAGAAGCTGTTCAAGACTACAAATAGTCCCATGTTACAGTTCATTGACTTTAATGAGGTCTGATGTGGCACAGTTGTTATTTCTATGATTTGTCTCCCACACATAAAGTGTTTCATTATTTAGTACTAGAAGTTTTACCCCATGATCCTACAGGGGATTTGTCATTACAATCTTTTCTATTTCTACTTGCAGGGAAAGGGGCTGCAAGATGTCAGAGAGTAGGGGTTGGGAACAAAGAAAGATGTGTTTCTTTGTGAAATTATATACTATATAATGAGTGGTTATTACATATACAATGTAATATATTAACATGAAAAAAAAGTTTAGTTCCAAAGTTTACAGAAAAATTTAAATGAGCTCTCTAGATTCCATGTTTCTAATGGAATGCACAGCAGTGAACAGATCTTTAAAGATAAAGAGAATTTTTAAAGGAACAGAAAAAAAACAAGATCAATGGTTGAATGTAGTTCCTCATATATTCAGTAAATAATGTTAACTCTTAATTTATCAGAGATTGAAACAATGGAAAATGGAAAAAAAAAGTGGGCTAATGGTAACTGGGATTTGTTTTCCTTAATGGCTTTGCAATGTCACAAGCTTTTGCCAAAGAGCTGATGAATGAATTAAATACAGCAGCACCACATACACCATTACACACATGTCAATGGCCCACATTTCTTTCAGCTGGTGCTAAATGAATTATTTAGCATGCCCATTGTTAAAGATAGTCACCAATGGGAAAAAAACAATCATTAGAGAACTGGTTTGACACTGAAAATTAGTGATGGAAAATAGTAAACAAGAAGTCAAGAGGAAGCCATCAGAATAGGAGTAGGAGTACTTCAAGGGGAAGGGTAGCATGGAAGTCCAAATCTGATGAAATAAGCATGAAAGCAACCAGAGCAGGCGTGAGAAAGCAAGGGTCCGTCTATGCAACTCAGCCAACCTGATGGCCCCATAGTGTCATGGGGGGAAATAAAAGTACTTGGACACAATGAAAGGGATAATGATGATGGTTAATATTTACAAGTGCTCATCATCTGTCTGGCACCAGACTAAGTACCACCCATGCATCGTTTCATTTATCTATACTAGTTGAGTGATCTCTATAAAATTGTGGAAAGCAATGCTATAAAGAGGTTAACTGTCACAAATTTAGTAAGTGGTAGGTTAGGGATTTGTACCCAGACAGTCTGACTCCTAAATTGTCAATTCCAAAACTAAAGACTTGCTTGTTTATTAAGCACACTATATGGACGACTCTGTTTTCTGATACAAACACACACAGCTGCCATTAAGGAAAACAGAAGCTTTGGGCGCCTGGGTGGCTCAGTTGGTTAAGCGACTGCCTTCGGCTCAGGTCATGATCCTGGAGTCCCGGGATTGAGTCCCACATCGGGCTCCCTGCTTAGCGGGGAGTCTGCTTCTCCCTCTGACCCTCCTCCCTCTCCTGCTCTCTCTCATTCTCTCTCTCGCAAAAAAAAAAAAAAAAAGGAAAACAGAAGCTTTAAATGAAGTTGGAAAGAATTGGTTCATGAGTATTCCTGAAGGTCTCTGTTTACAATTCTAGTTTACAGGTTTATTTTTAGCTTCTCATTCTAAATGTAAAATAATCATGAGAAATACTTGCCAAAAGTTAATAAACTTTTATTTTACAAAGTTAAAAAGGAACCCTGGTCCCTTCATACACTGAAAACACTCATGGGGTAATTTAGGTGGATGTGATTAGCACATATTTTTATACATGCTCAGTTAATATACTCTTACACCATGTATGCCAGTTTTTTCTTTTTTTTAATGATGTTAAGAACACTTAATGTGAGATCTACCTCTTTACAGTATTTTAAGTGTACAATACAGTATTGTTAACTATAGCATGCATACCAGTTTCAACAAGCCTGTTACATATAAATGTTGAGAATGAGACAAATAAAAAAATACTGGTCTTTAAAAATGAGGGATGGTGCCTTTTTCACTATTGTGTTCTCTGTACCTGGGACATAATTCAAAATTAGTTAAATGTTATTAGTTAAAATAACAATAACATTTTTGTAGTATTTCTTCTGCTTAAAAAAATAAACAAAAACCCAGTGGAGTATAATTTTTGAAGCCAGCCATAGGGATACATATTTGAACCTTATTCTGCAACACACTAGCTGTGTGTCTTTGGATGGATTAACTTTGTAAAACCCAGCTCATCATCTACAAACTGTAGATAATATCTACCTCAGAGAGTTTAGATCTTTGCTCTTTAGGTCTTAATTCTTACTGGTCTCTCCTCAAAACCATCTGCAAACAAGTACAAAGTTAATCATTTTAATATAGGGAGGAAGTACTTATTAACCCAACAGACGAGGTTTTCCCACAAGGAAAACGCAGTCCCACTATTTCTCAACCCCAATTCTCCATGCCTAATCCCTGGTCTTTCATAATTCTTGTCCTCTCCTTACTTAATTTCAAGAAGACAATATAATAGTGACAATCCTTTCTCCCTTGCCATGTATTTGGCCCATTTTTCTCTCCAGTCTTTTTTCCAACATACCCAAGATCTACTAATTCTGTTGCAATATAAATTCTGCCTTCTTGCAATATCACTACCAGTTTAATAAACATCTTAACATGGCTGTGAAGTAAAAGTACACAATTTTTTTTACCATTAGTCTCAGTTTCCTAAATAGGAATGGGAATGGCATTTCATACTTAAAACTCTAGTTTAAGGAGGAGTTGCTATTTGCCTGGGTGAGGAACTAATTTTCTCAATGCTATGATGTATTTGAAATGTCATGCATATGAAAAGTGCTCTACAAAATGTCAAATTATCTTGTTAAACTAACTGAGAACAAAATGTAGTACAGGTTAGGATAATGGTTGGCCTTCCATAGAAATGCTAATATAGGTGATCTTCACCAGAAAATCCAGGCCCATTTGGAAAAAAAAAAAAAAAGATACTTGAAATCTCCTAACCACCCCCACAGAGTTTCATTGCTTCCTTCAAAACAAACATAGTTGTTTCCTTACAGTTAAATCTCAGATTCATCCTGACAGGCAAATTCCCTAGAATACAAAAACATTATGAGTAGACTTCTATGAATAAAATATTTCCGCATATGATTTCACAATAATTCTGGCACTTTAATGCTGCTATATCCATCACACAACGAGCAAACATTTTCCAATGAAACTGCAGAAGGACCAATCCAAGAATACAATTTTAACTTTGCAAATTAAGGGTTTTTTCTGTGTTGTACAGGAACTAATACAAACTTTAAAAAAAAGACAAAGTCTTTTATTTTGGTAGACACACACTCTTATGGCTTTAAACAATAAAGAAAACATCCACTAAATTCATATTGACTTTTTATCTGACATCTTTTATTTTAACCAAGATGGGAACCTCAAAGCATGCCAACGTTTAGATGTGTGTCAGAGGCCAATAAGTAAAATGTCTAAGACCTAGCTACAAATGCCAATCAACTTTAAAGGACTTATGAAAGACCTCTGATAGAGTAGACCAGGAGCTCTGGAACTAACTATCAGGGGTGAAAGTTCAAGTGTTACAACTTAGGTTATGAGGGAGAGGGTAATTTCAAAGTAGAATTTGAGTACTTTTATTTTGCAACTTGCTCTCATAACAGCTTTACATAAAATATAACAGTTTTTAAATATGGCGTTTTATTATGATACCAGGTAACATTAGAGGAAAAACTTACTAGGGAAATATTAACTGTGGGAAATATAGATGAAGCCATGATACTCAGAAATGGAATTGGTCCATGAAATCTATTTTATGCTCCTTAGTAAAAGGACTCATATTTTTCATGTGCCAACAAGTGGGCCCATTATGTGTCTTTCAAGACACAAAAGATTGTGTCTTGAATAAGATAAGTGTACAATATCAATAAAACAAATTTCTTACACAAAGAGCTTTGTGTAAAATGTTCAGTAGAATACATTTTTGTTTTTAGTGGTTCTCCATATCTATATTTGAGTGTGAACAAAAATGAGGAAATTAGGATCTTAATCCATTTCAACACTACCTATACTCCCTCCACATGCATATTTATGAATATGTATGACTTAATCAGGTCATGCATCATTAATCATTCTTCATATTCAGCCTCTTCATTTCATAATCATTGTAAAGAAGTTCTTAAGTTCTACTGGTAAGCTTTGAAGTTAGTTTTTAATAGTCAGCATAAAAAAGGATTCCTATAAATGAAATAAATCCCCTAGATATCTGATTGAATTTGATTGTTCTCTGAATATTTTGTACTGAGATAAAGGTGAGCATATCTAAAAAAGTTGTTGACTTTTAAAATATTTTAAGTCAAAGAACAGACAAGAATTCTGTATGCTATCAATAGTATATATGTGTGGTTTCTTCCTGAAAAGATCTCATGATCTTGTTAGAGATATAAGGCCTAAAACAAAAACAATTAAAGAACGATGTTAACCAGTATATAATACAATGTTATACTGTGCATGGCATTGGTTATACCACAGAAGTTCAAAGAAGAGAATTGGGAAAAGCTTCTCAGAGAGGTAAAACTTAGCTTGACTTAAAAGAGTAGACAAAAAAAAGAGGATAAGGCAGGATATAGAATAGGCACAGATAAACACAGCTAGCTATGTCCAGTGCAGCTAACCATGAGACCACCTTCACTGGAATATGAATTTTTGTTTAAAATAAGGTTAGATAAGTAAGGCGGGTCTAGATTACAGAAGGCCTCAAGTGGCAAGAGAAGAAGTAGGAAATAATGACATGAAGAAGGTATTTTGGGAGGACTAACCTTTCAGGAGTTAGCAAAGTCAACTGGAGTCTCTTACAAGAACTAAGGTATAAAGCAATAAAAAGTATAGTAGCAGTGGGACAAAAATTAGATACTAAAAGTAATTTTGATAAGAAGAATCAAGCATGGGGGCACCTGGGTCACTCAGTCGGTTAAGCATCCAACTCTTGATTTTGGTTCAGGTCATGATCTCAGGGTCATGAGATCAAGCCCCACATCAGGCTCCCCACTCAGCCCGGAGTCTGCTTGAGATTCTCTCTCTCCCTCTCCCTTTACCCCTCCCCCAACTCACTCACCCACACATGCTCTCTCTCTCTCTCAAATAAATAAATGAAATCTTTTTTTTAAAAAAAAAGAAGAATCAAGCATGAAGGCTCAATTTGATGTAGGGGATGAATAAGAGAGGTTGAACATCAAAGATAGCTCCACAGATTTGAGTCTTATAAACTAAAAAATAGGTGGTACTATTTATATTTGTTGGGTAGATTAAACAAAATGTCCTTCTCTCATTAACATAATAATCAGATGTCAACCTTGGAAACAGTATCAGAATATTGGCATGTTAATATGAATTAGATTCTCTGCAGTCTGCATTTCTTCTTTCAAGATGTGATGCACAGACCTTTACAATGAAGTCGCAAGCTCCAAAATTTGGAAAACATTGCTCTTGCATTTGGACATCTATAACATTCAAGGTCAGTTTTACAGACGTAATTACAAAGTTCCACCCAAGTAAAATGGATAATAACTTGATGATGATATTACAGAATATATAATAACAAATCACAAAACAGGTCAACCTGAAAGCATTATTTGTATCTTTCAATTGATTCCCTTTAAAACCTATGAAATTCTTTCCAATATTCCCACTCACATATAATGAGTTAATTCAGGATTTTCATCAGTGGAATATTGATTTGAATCATCCTTGAAATAAAAAGACAGTGGGATAAGAACACTGAGAACCAAAGACTTCCTATACCTTGTGGTCACTAAGTTTTGCAGAATCTTAGACTTCTTATCTGTAATATGAAGAGATTGTACTAGAGTTCCTTCCAACAAGATGCTTCTAGGAGAAACAAATGAGAATGATTCATATTCTAATTAATGGCCACACCTGCTCTTTAATACCATACAAAAGTTATGGTAACTCTAGGTACACCAAAGTAAATACAAGAACGCCAGTTCAGTCGATCGATCGTGCATCAAATAGGCAGGCAATACATTAAGTGGGTACAACGACAGCAGCTACTGCCATATTTGTCTGTATCAGGGGTGGAGGTCCTGCCTTGAGGAGGTAGGAGGAAGAGGCAGAGCAATGGTGTATCACACACCATGACAGGGAGATCAGCCTGAGCCCGTGATTATTTGGCTATTCAGAATTGTGGCAAGAAGGAGGCAGTGGTAATGAATGAAAGCAATGTGGTCTGCTTCTTTCAGGCTCATCTAACCCCTCGGACTGATGGCTGCAGCTGAGAAATTCCACAGGGATTGAGGAGGGGAAGTGCCCAGGGCATGATGCAGGCACACAAATCCCTCTGGAGTCCTAACCATCCTGCCTGAGTACACACAATCATGAGGCACAGTTGTTTGATCTTGCTACACACTCTGCCTCCCACCTGAAGAAATGTTCAGAAGTAGGAACAGTTCCATTCAGTTACATCACAAGTTGTAATAAATCAATAGCCAGTCTTTGTTCCGTTGTGTCAATTATAATCTAACCAGGTAAGTTCTACATTACAGACGAGTATAGAAAACTGTCTTCTATAGCTACATGACAGAAACATTTTGTTGTATTTGTTGTGCTATAAAATATTGATACAGTAACCCCCAAAATGCCAAATGGCTGGTAAATACCTTTTTGTGCTTTATAGATGTGTATGTGTGTGTTTAAAGACTAAATTTCATCCCAATCTTATTCATTACTTCTATTCTATTGACTGAAATAACCAAAAATATCTAATATTAACTTAAAAGAAATAATACAAAGATAACTACTGAATAACCTTTATTTTTATTTAAAAACTGTCTCCAGTTTAGTCATTAAGCCCAGATTTTTGAGCCAAGACTGACAAGGCCTTCTTCATGCCAATAGATTAAAGTATTCACTGTATGGCAAGGTTCTTCATTTCACTGCAGCAACCAATGATGAAATGCAATATGGTCAGATTAAAGGTGGTACATAACTACTCTTTTGTAATAGTAATATCTTTGGTGAACCCACACATGCTATCAGTCATTTAAATCCAGAACCTCAAGCTGAGTAGAGTCCCATCAAAGTCTTTACATGTCCCACCTGCCCTAGGGTGATACATACATCATCTGAAGCAAAGCTTAGTGACAGCTGCAGAAATGTACTCAATGAATTTAAAATAGACAGCAATCTAGATTAACAGTGATAGAAATATCTGGACATTCATTTTTAAATGAATTGTAACACTCCAAATCTAGAGCTGATTCACAGCTGGTACACATCAACGCTACCACACTGGTTATTAGTTAGCCGGTTGTGAAGGTACCTCCCCGCCAAGTACTCCTTTTAATACCCTACCATCCCACCTTCTTCCTTAAAGCTCCCTGGAACTCCACATACAATGGCTATTAAAGGGGGAAAGACTTGCCCCACAGGAGATCTCTCAAACTCTCAGCAGAGTTGAGGCTGATATCTATTTAGATTTGTTGGTGCGTGCACCATACTATTCGGTCAGTATTTTCAATACCACCCTGCCCACCTCCATCATCATTATAGCACTCCTCATGTTGTATCGCAATTCTTCCTGTACAAGTCAGCTTCCATCTGCTATTCTCAAGTACTTGAGAGTGCCTAGAATAATGATATATTAATAGATGTTTGGTAAATCTATGAATGAATGAGCCATAAAAATCAAATTTCATCTTGTCACTGTGGTAGTATAACATTTACAGATAAAATTATTCTCATTCTTGCACAGGATTTGTGGTTTCTTTTCAGGATTTTCCTGTAAACACATGTGGCCTTTAAATTTTCTTTGGCTTTCACATAGCGAGATAACAATAGAGAAGTAAAAATCCCAAGAGAGAACTCTTTTGAGGTAGTTGTGCTTTTTAACTTACTCCTGCAACTTTCCAGGAAGTATAAGAAGGTTTATAAGAGACCATCTTATGAGAATAAAACTATAAAAAATTCTTGAAAAACCTCTTTCATCTGACTCACTATAGAAATCATCTTTAGAATTTGTGCTCTTCTTCAAATGTCCATACGTTTTTAATGGGTATGATTCCTGAGAGTCTCCACTGTGCCCCTACCAGCTCCAGCCCCTTCTCCACTTCAGTGGGCAGCCTCCTCATCTAAACAAAATGTAACTCTGACTTTCAGGGGGAAAAGTCCTGAAAATGTTTTATCTTCACAGCATTTTAAAATTGGAGTCTCTGAATTTTTTTTAACGCTATGGTGCCAGACGGGAACCCAAATTTTGTTTCATCACTTTGGGAACAACTTAGGATATCAGGAAGCACACTGGAAAAAATCTCTCTACAGAAGAATACATCCTCCATCTCCTGGTGAACAATTTTTGTTTTCTTTTCCAGAGAGTAGTTTATGTGCTATGTTTAGGCCACACATGAAAGTAATATCTCCCTCGTGAGACTGACTTTGGCTTATGCTGATTTTTTGAGGCCAAGATTATGGTAATGATTTAAAGAGGAAAAGAAGCAAATGGAATAGGAGGGAAACATGCAAGAAAAGGGATTAGTGAGGCAAAATTTTTCCCAACCTAATACAACACAAAGTATGTCTAAGGAAATTGAAAGGAGAGTCAGATCTCAAATAAAACCAAAGATACTGGGATAGTGTCTTCATTAGGTAAACAAGACTGTGCATTCTATAGCCTGATGCACCAAAGGAATGTCAAAGATTCCAACAATAATCTAAAACCAAAAACTTGTTTTCTAAGTTTAGGTCCTATTCTACGAAATACCCAGAAGTCTCCTAGGGCACGTGCCGTTGCTTTCGGTGGCTCCTCCAAGGCCAGCTGTGCATATCTTCAGTAGCTTGGAAGCTGGCCAGTGCAGTAAGCCCCATGCTGGACTTGGGAAACTAATCCCCTCTATTATTGCTTTTTCACAGGTGGAACACCTGCTCTTTTCTTTTATCAAGCTCTTCCTAATGACATATTAAAGGCTCCCCAAACTCAACACAACATTTGGATCATTATATTTGGATGAAAAGATAAATGCAATGAAAAAACACCCGTAAAGGGTAAGTAGGATATTTAGTCTAAGGGTCTGGTGCACATGCAACAGATTTATCATTTTTGACAGCCAGACTGAAAGGGAGGGAGGTGGGAGGGAGGGTAGGAGGGAGGACAAGAGGAAGGATGGATGGATGGATCAAGGCACTGTGCAAACCCAAACAAGCACACTTTCTAGGCTCTTCGTAAATGAAATACTCATATCTATCTACGGCTTTATTTTTTTTTTTTTCTGGGGGAAAAACGAGAGATTGTCTAGGAGATGTGGAAGCTGCTAGCTCTTAAACATTTGAAAACTCTATTTATTCATTTATAAGGTAGGCATAATGCTACTTACCTTAAATAGCTAAGTTTTATAAGATGCAATTAAAAATAATAACAAGATAATCATATGACAAGAAATTTAGAAAATTAAGAAAAATTTTTAAAATTCTCAGTTTCCTAAAACAACAATTATTTCACTTTGGTGTATTTTCATGACCATATATTTGATATGTTTATTTTACATGTATAAGATTTTAATCTTTTTTTCTTACTTAATCTCACACAAAAAGCATTTTCCATATTGCACCAGTCATCATAATCATTATTATTATTCATATTTGGTTAAGTAGGTATTTCATTTTAGAGTAAATGACATAATCCTCGATCCTGTTAACATTTTGGTTGCCCACACATATTGACTACCGCTAACAACATCATGATGAACGTCTTTGTACATATGTTTTGCTACAGTCTGAAGGTTTGCATCCCCCTAAATCCATATGTTGAAATCCTACCCACAAGGGGATGGTATTAGGGAGTTGGGGCCTTTGGGAAGTGATTAGGTCATGAGGGAGGAATCTTCATGAATGAAATTCGTGGCTTGATAGAAGAGGGTCCAGAGAGATCCCTTGCCCCTTCTACCACATGAGGGCCCAGTGAGAAGTGGGAAGTCTGCAGTCCAGAAGAAGGCCTTTACCAAAACTTGACTATGGTAGTGCCATGACCTTGCACTTCTAGTCTCCTGAACTGAAAAATAAATTTCTGTTGTTTATAAGCTACCTGGTCTATAGTATTTTGTTATAGCAGCCCAAACAGACTAAGATAGCTGTTTTTTTAAATTTTGTTTTCTTAATAGGGACTATTTCCTTGGGATAGAGTCTCAGAAATATGACTCCTAAACTAAGGGAGTCAAAGATTCTTTTTGTGGAAGTTGACCAGAAACATGTGATAATTCCAGTCTCCACATCTACGGCAGCACTAGATAATCTCATTAACTTTGAAATTTTTTAAATTAATAGATGAAAGATTTTACCTCAATTTCACACACATTTCTTTCCTTACAGATTAGGGCAAGCATTTTGTATTTAATAGTTCTATCTCCTGTTCTATAAACTCAGTTTATGTCTTTTGTATGGGTGAGCTTTGAGAGAGAGTGAAACAAGGAGAGTTCTTTGTGTTATTTTTAAAATTGGTATTTGAGGTTATTAGTATCACTGAAGTGTTATTTCCAGTGTGAAGCATAATCCAGTCACTTTTTAAGGATCCCACATTTTGGAACTTTGCTCCTCCTGTAATTATAGGATCAATATGAGACTCTCATATCTGGTGGTTGATAGTGATTTCACTGTTTCTGTCCTCCCTGAAGTCTGTATTGCAGACCCACCCACATTCTCAGCTTGCAAAACCTTCTGCAAGTTTTCTTCTTTTTAAAACCTTTTGATTACTCTGAAATGACAAGCATCATGACCACTACAGACCCCCAACCTCACCAAGATGTCTGATTTCTCAATAATAAATGTTGCAATCAGTGTGATAGTTGCCAAGCTATTCCTTGCCCAGATGTGCTAAATCAGTTACATAACTCTATAGGGGGCCCACATAAAACTTTATACTGCTCACCACCATCCCATTCCCACCCCCAACATGAGCAGCCCTGACTCTGCAACACGGTGTAGGATTTAATGGCTTATTCCATTCTTCTACTGTGTTCTGGGCTGGTACCTGCAATCCAGTTTTATCAGGTTGGAGTTTTTCCCTGTGGACAAATTTACCAAATTCACCACATTTTCCAGATGGGATCACTGTACTATTATACATACAATCTGGGTTATCTCAGAGAACCTCTCATAAACAGTCTGTGTGTGTGTGTGTGTGTGTGTGTGTGTGTGTGTGTGTGTGTTAGGTGAATGGCAGAAAGGGTAGAGTGGTGTAGGAAGCACAGAAACCAAGCCCTAAGCCTCCTGTTTCAGAATAAACAAACACCCTAAACACTTTTTAACTCCTGCACATAATTTCTGCTACTAATCTTCTATTAAAATCCCTCTAGGGTTTGGAAACGCCCTAGAGATAATCTCCACCATGCGCATCATGAAGGCAGTGAGATCTTCAAAACTCATTTTCATCCTTTGAGCTGGCTTCTCTACCTGGTATTTATATTTACTCAAAAAGAAAACACAATTGCAAAAGATCTTTAATAAATGTCCCCTGGGATTTTGGCTTTATAATATAGCATTTCATTGTTGATTGCTAGATGTTTAAGGTTTAGCTCTGAATCACAACAAAATATATCCTTTGGAATATTGCAGCCTTATCTGCTTTTGTAGCCTACTGATAATCCATGTTCTTGTACTCATTCCAGGATTAACTTATATACTTTAAGATGCTATCATATCTTTCCTGGTTTCTTTCTGTCAAGGGTGGCAACAGTCAGTTTTAAAAAATATCTTCTCATAGGTCATATCTTTTTTTTAAAGATTTTATTTATTTATTTACTTACTTATTTATTTATCTATTTCACAGAAAGAGAGAGAGAGTGCACAAGTAGGGGAAGCGGCAAAGGAGAGAGAGAAGTAGGCACCTCCTTGATCAGGGAGCCCGATGCAGGGCTCGATCCTAAGACCCCGGGATCATGGCCTGAGCTGAAGACAGATGCTTAACCAACTGAGCCACCCAGGCACCCCCTCAGAGATCATTATCTTCAAGCTTCTTCTATTCTGCTGTTCACCCTTGGATTCTACTAATTTTTCAGTGTCATTTCCATGACAAAATAACTACAACTAAAAACAGTAGTTTAATATACAGAAAGAAAAACCAAAACAATGGCCTTTTGCTCAAATCCTAATCATTCAACTCACAGAAAAGTAAGATGTAGATTAGCAAAGCAAGGTCAACAGTCAATATTTATGTAACTATTTGAACTTGTTGAAAAGTGAATCAAAGTGGCTCCAGAAAATAAGGCCAATTCTAGTCCCCCCCTCCCCCGCCAAAGTCCCATACATATAGTATTACTGACTTATTTTGCTTTAAAGAGGAAATAAGCAACTACTCTGGAAAATTGTTATTACTGTCATAGAAAACAAAGTGTACAACATAGATGTGCCAAATAATATGAAAATGTTAAACAGGGTTAGCTATTGTATAAAATCCAAAGTGTTCTCTCAAGCTCTGTAAACTGCATCCAAATCTAATTCAAAGGCAGATGGATTCCTGATGACACGACTTGGTTTAATGAAATTAACGTAAGATTCAAAGAGAGTTCTGTGTATGATTAATTATGAGAATATGATTAAATGATTCATGCTATAATAATACCATCATTTAGGCATTCAGTGGAGCCTTAGAGTTCAAGAAAATCAGAAAACTTTCATTTTTAAGAACACTGAGCTTGTTTTAGCAAATTTTACAGTTACTAGAATGCCATTGATATTACTCAGGCCTAGTAGCATTAGGCTTTACTAGCACAATGTTTCTTTCTTAATAAGGCTGCAAGGAGTATGCACATGACTTTAAAAAACTGGTGACCCCAATTCATACATTCCTACCTAAAACAGTTCCCCTAAGACCAAATAATAAAGGTGAGTTTTTTCTTTTATATATCCTTATCCAAAAAGCAAAAAGACAAAGAAAATGCAACTGAGCCAAAAGAGGTGATTGAGTTTCTCAGTAACAGATATAGTCAGGTCCTCTAAAGGCAAC
This sequence comes from Neomonachus schauinslandi, assembly GCF_002201575.2. Lineage (NCBI taxonomy): Eukaryota > Metazoa > Chordata > Mammalia > Carnivora > Phocidae > Neomonachus > Neomonachus schauinslandi. The sequence goes on along the minus strand of NC_058404.1, from coordinate 114,117,529 downwards.
ATTTCCCAGATAGCAACATCATCTCACACTTTTATGAAGAGAATCTGATAGTCAAATATCAAGTCAAAATCCAGAAAACACCAACACTGACTGCATTGCTAGTACCTGTGGCGGCAGCCTCGATAACCAGGACAAAGTATCGCTAATAATCTCTATTTTGTTCTTTGAAAATTTAATTTTTTAGTAATTTATAGGCACTTTCTATCCTCTTGCAACAAAATACTTAATTACTAGATGAGTAGTCTATACATACTTTAAAATGGGAAACGCTTTAGAACTAGGTGTACATACTAACAGATAAAGAAGAAATTTTAAGTTATTACATAAACTTGGGACTAAATTCAAGACACGGCCAGAATCATGTTTGAAGGAGGAATCAGTCATAAGGATTGGTATTACGTGATCTGAAAGGGGTAAAGTGACAAAATAGACAAAAGATAAAAATGTATTTAAACCCCACTTTTCACGTATTGTATCTTCTCACGAGCACACACTTTTATATTTTCCCTCAAAGACTTTCATCAACATTGAAAAAATACAGCCTCAAAGGAAAAATAGTTAACACAATATGTAATAAAAATACACTGAGAATTTTAATATGTATTTCACTTTCTGTGTATATTTTACTCTCCAAATAATCCATTTAGACTTAGTCAAATCAACAATCTGCATGATCTTATATGTTCACTTGAAAGCCCACATAAATGCCAAAACATCATATGCTTCCTGGGAATTCTGGCAATGTAAAATTTAAATGTTTAAATATTCACAATAAATATATCTATATTATGAGCATTCAGCAGAATTCTCTAGATGGAAGGGTCACACAGATATAATTTTTCAGGTGTTTTAAACTACCTGCTTTGTACTTCACAGTAAAATTATAACTCCCCCTTTAAGTAGAACTTGCCCTCTTGACCCACTGTCAACCTTTATTAACCTTATTAACATATTCACTTATTAATCAATTTAGCATTTTCTAAGTGCTTATTACTTGCCTCACCCTGGTGTTCTATAGACTCCTAATTGAGAAAACAAAATTTTGTGAATCTTTCCTAATAAGAATATTTGTTATGCTAATAAGTAGAGCAAAGGGTCCAGCAGTGATCCCTATTGTTGCATTTAAAGTAGATCATCAAGGGCGCCTGGGTGGCTCAGATGGTTGAGCGTCTGCCTTCGGCTCAGGTCATGATCTCAGGGTCCTGGGATCGAGTCCCGCATCGGGCTCCCTGCTCCTTGGGAGCCTGCTTCTCCCTCTGCCTTTCTCTCTCACTCTGTCTCTCATGAATTAAAAAAAAAAAAAAAAAAAAAAAATAAAGTAGATCATCAAAAAAAAAAAAAAGTCATCAGGTAAACCAAGTGGTACATTGCCACATAGTAAGGGAACAGTTTGATAAATGAACATGGGCTAAATGAAAATAGAAAACCAAATTAAGAAGTATTAAAGTCATATAAGGAAAAATTTTAAAACAATAAAATTTTAGAACGTAAATCTAGTAGAGAACAAAAGACTGGGAAATCAATATACACTTCTTCCACTTATGGTGGGGTTATGTCCTGATAAATGCAACATAAATTGAAGATATCCTAAGTCAGAAATGCATTTAATGCACCTAAGCTGCTGAACATCCTACCTTAGCCTAGCCTACTCTAAACATACTCAGAACACTTACATTAGCCTATAGTTGGGAAAATCACCCAACATGAAGCCTCTTTTATAATAAATATTAAATATCTCATGCAATTTTTTGAATACTCTCCTGAAAGTGAAGAACAGAATGGTTACATGGGTGCAGAATGGTTGTACATGAATCAGTTGTTGACCCCTGTGATCCACTGGCTGACTGGGACCTGTGGCTTGATGCCCCTGCCAAATATCACAATAGAGTATCACACTGCATATTGCTAGCCCTGGGGAAAGATCCAAATCCAAAACCTGAAGTACAGTTTCTACTGAATGCATATCATTTTCCCACCATTGCAATGTCAAAAAATCATAAGTCAAAAACCATTTTAAGTTGGGGTGTGTGTGTGTGTGTGTGTGTGTGTGTGTGTGTACTCAAGCACAAGGCCAGACCATTGCTCTAGGGAGCATGGGATAAACTATCAGCTTGTGGAATTTCTTTCCAGATCTATATTTCCATAATTCCATTAAAAACAAAACTAGCTTCCCACCTCTTGCCTCTTCCCCCACTTCCCACCAAGGAACAAAGGCAGCAGCATAATCTTTAAATGGTCCTGCTCACACTGACAGCCACTATTGCTTCTAGCTGTCTAGGTCTAAGGACAGCTTGAAGACTTTAAATAGCCATAGGCCCATATTAGAACCCCGCTGAACACCAGCCCCAGGCACTTCAGCCCCAGAACAATGGGCAGCCATTGATATGTGATGTCAACTGTCTGAAGGGTAAGAATGGAACCATTTTAAAACGGAAACAGACAAAAAGGCAAACTCCCTCAAGCATTTTCAAACTATATCATAATCAATGGTGTTGAAAGCTGCCCTGAGATCAAGTGCTGAAGGATAAGACTGCGGGAGAAAGCAAAATCTGCAATGTCAGGAAGTCATTTATAACTCTGACAAGGGTAGTCTCCCCACTCACTAGACTTTGGGTGACTGAATACACATTTAGAGTAGTTTGGTAGCTATATATTCAACTCTTTGGCCATCACCCATAGAGGGTAATTCTGGGAGGGAGGGAGATGGCCATGGTGTCTGCATAGTAAATGGTGGTGGGGATGTTCTCTTGTCTCTTCTTGACTGATCCTGGAATGTCACCATTACCTGGGTCTTTCCAGAGGGCCTCTTGACTTGTTTGTCTCTTAAGAAGCTTTTTGCAATGTTAGACTTTCTCTTAAACTAATTTTCTCCAAATTTTCCTATACCCTCCAGAACTCAAAGAAACCCTGGGATAATATTATCCATAACTCATTGCCTAGAATGATTTGAAAGTTTTTGTCTTGCTTCATCAGGGATCTCAGTATTATTTAAAAGTAGCCTCTGATATTTATAATGTTCCTTTAGAGCCTTATCATGGTGTAATTAAATCAGTTGTGCTGGTTTGGGAAATTTTAGCATTACTTTATGTAATTTTTGAGGTTAACTGTTTATCCCATATTGCCAGACACTCTCAAATCTGCATTTTTTAACCGAATAAAATAAAATAAGAGACATAAAGCATGTGTATCATGAGAACTCTCAAGGAGGCTTTTCTCAAAAAATAAAAAAAACTAATAAAGCACATTTTTTAAAAGTTTCTATTCTCGGGGCACCTGGGTGGCTCAGTCGTTAAGCATCTGCCTTCGGCTCAGGTCATGATCCCAGGGTCCTGGGATCGAGCCCCACATCGGGCTCTCTACTCAGCGGGAAGCCTGCTTCTCCCTCTCCCACTCCCCCTGCTTGTGTTCCCTCTCTCACTGTGTCTCTCTCTGTCAAATAAATATAAAATCTTTAAAAAAAAGTTTCTATCGTAAAGCTGCTTTTCATAGCTTTCTAGCATCAGATTAAATACACATTTATAGAAACAAAATGGATCAAGACTTAAGTGCATTCTGGGGCGGGGGGGGGGAAGACACCATTTGCCATAAGCCCATTCAAATGTGGAAGTAGGGCTAATCACATGTGAGAGAACTATTTCTAAGTGGAATGCTAAAATACATAGGGGAAGAAACTAGAAGGCAGGAGTATAGTGTGGATGGTTGTGATGGAAGCAGCAACATTATGGAGTGCCTACAACTCAGCATCACATGTCACTTCACTCTGAAGTCCTGAGGGGTGTTCTTCCTACCTGCCCTTGTCACAGATCCTGAGCACCTTCTTGCTGTGCTCAGAGCTGTAGCATGCTGGCTCCCTGGGACGGTTTTCAATGTGAGTGTTGGGGGAAGAGCAGCCTACAGAGCTTTTGAAATCTGATTTTTGTTTCTGCTTACTACATGGCACACCAGATGCAAAAGACAAGAAGAAAAACATGCATGTTTTCACTGGCAAGCTTACAGAGCCTCATGGTCAGAGGAATCTTATAATTTCTGCTGATGTGCCTGGACACAGATAAGGGTGTGTGTGTGTGTGTGTGTGTGTGTGTGTGTGTGTGTGTGTTTTCAGGAAGTGAATGAAAGAATGGTGTTAAGACTGAACATAATGAGGGGTGCCTGGGTGGCTCAGTCGTTAAGCGTCTGCCTTCGGCTCAGGTCATGATCCCAGGGTCCTGGGATCGAGCCCCACGTCAGGCTCCCTGCTCGGCGGGAAGCCTGCTTCTCCCTCTCCCACTCCCCCTGCTTGTGTTCCCTCTCTCGCTGTCTCTCTCTGTCAAATAAATAAATAAATAAATAAAATCTTTAAAAAAACCAAAAATATCATAATGAAATATTGTTTCATAATAATCCTCAGACTCAGACTGAACTAAAGCAAAGCCTCATGATTTTTTAGGTGGATTTTTTTCTACCTAAGACTTTCATTTGTTCTTGGTGTCCAGACAGATTTCCCCACTATTCAGTTCAATGCTTTCATTGTTCTATTGAGAATATTCTCCATTATTCACTATTAACCCACTTAAATTGTATAGGATAGAGTTTAGTGTAACTGAAAACTTTATAGTTATTTGGGCAATTCTTTTGGATTGATTCATAAATTCATTCCTTCAACAACAACAAAAAACGTTGGCACTTTCTGGGGTAGGTACTATGCTAAGCCCTGGGGATGAAAAGCTGAAAAACAACACATTGTCCTTATCCATAGAAGATAAGAGCCATAAAAAATTCAAGTCCAGAGAGCAAAGAAGTACACATAGTAAGGGAGTTAATTCTGTCTTTTAAGGGGCAGTATCTTGAAAAAGTCCTTGTCTTCCCACTGCAAAAAATAAGAAGAAAAAATATTTTTATTTATTTAAAGTAGAGTTTTCTGCATTTTGGAGTTGACATGCGAATTTTTATGTCACATGCTTCCAATGCTCCTGGAAAAGTCTTATTTTACATTTCCAAGAATTGAAGTGAGTTAAAGAGAGAAGTTTTGAGAACTTGATCACATCTACTGAAATAACTAAGACAACAAGGGCAATATGGAAAAGCAATGAATGATACGGAATTCAAATCCAGATCACAAACAGGGTAGAAATAAGAAGTGAGTCAAATGGCTTTCTTTCCCTTCAGTATAGAGCTGTTTACACTCACAGCAGGTGAGTGTTTGCTCAACTCTAGGAAACTAGACCGCGCCAGCTTGTTTGCACATCATAATCATCACCACAACCACAATTCATATATAGCACCAGCCACTGTTCTTTTACAAATGTTACTCATTTAATCCTCCCCATGAACTTTATGTGATCGATGTTACTATTATCCCCATTTTACAGATAAGAAAACTGAGGCATAGGGAAGTTAAGTAACTTCTTAACTACTTGGTTAGTAGTGGAGCTGGGAAATGAACCCAGTGAGTCTGGTTCCAGAGGCTTAGCTCCTAACCACTATACTAAACTGATTCTCTATAGATTTTTAAAATATGATAAATACAAGTACAGTAATATAATATTTACCCGAGAGAGTTCATCTTAATAGAAAGAAAAAGTTAAGTTTATATACAAGAAGCAAGGGATAAATCACCTCTGAGACTTCATAAGTCTGTGATATCCTTACACAAACATGTTCTACTGCAAAAACCGACCAGTTCTTTCCCCTAAACTATTCTATCTTTCTCATCAAAGTGTACCTAATTTTTTAAAAGATTTTATTTATTTATTTGAGAGAGAAAGAGTGCGCACAAGCAGGGGGAGGGGCAGAGGGAGAAGCAGACTCCTGGCTGAGCAGGGAGCCCGATGTGGGGCTCAATTCCAGAACCTCAGGATCATGACCTGACCTGAGGGCAGATGCTTAACTGACTGAGCCACCCAGCCGCTCCTAATTGTACCTAATTTTTAAGATTAAACTTTAAATATGTAATTCATTAAAATTGCCTAAAAACGGCAGTGAGCAGCCATTTTCTTATGTAATTCTCGAAAGACATTAAACCCAGAGTTCCAATGCATATCATAGGGGGTTCCTATGTTTTATGTTCTTTAGACATCTCAGGCTCACCTGCCTCATATTTATTATTATTCTTTCACAACTCTGCTACCACTAAATTTTACCTCTTAAGTTTTATGAATAATTCTCAAATATATCCCTTCTTTCCCATCCCCAGTGAAAGTGCTCTCTTTTCAGCTTTTACCTTTCACTTCAATTATTGCAATCAACTCCCTTAAATTACTGAGCTCTAACTATAGGCTATTCATTGTGCTAGAAGCATATTTTTACCTCATTTGATCCTCAAAAACCTCTGAGCAGGGTAGTAGTATCCACACTGAACAGGTAAGAAGAAGCTTCAGAGAGATGAAGTAATCTGCCCAAGGTCACACTACTAATAAGTGGTACAGCTGGGAGAACTCAAAACCGTTTCAGGTATGTTCCATATTTTTCCCAAAATACCATCTTAATTGACTTTGTATCTCCTCTGCCTCATACATGTGAACTGATAAATACATGTTTTTGATGTATAATAAGAAAAAGGTACAAGGTCCTTCCAATCTACTATACCATTATGGCTTAGCTTTCAATACTCTATCATCAACCAGAGTTTTTGCTTCATATCAAATAAATATGTTCTGGATCATCTACTCAGAAAAAAAGAAATAATATGCATAAATGTCTTTAGATTTGAAAGATAGAGAGAAAATTAATTCCATTTGTTTTCATTTCTTACTGTTACAATATTTAGTAAGCATTAGGAATGAACCCAGATCTAACTGTACCATGTTTTCAGGATTGATATTTTCAACAAAATAATTTTTTCTCTAAAGAAAAGAATCTCTCATGAAATATCATTGGATGAAAAATACAATATGATGAGAGAAGGAAGTTTATGAAAACTGTAGTATATAAAACAAGTCTAACAGAGACTTCTAAAATAAAACTTTCTAAAGGAAACAAGCAGTTTTTAAAATCTGATATTGTAATGAAAATTTAATAGGACGTGCAAACAAAGAAGCATTCATCTTTTTCAGGACCCCTGGAGAAACAAATCCAAGTATTTGCCTAAGAAGTCTAGTCTTGGAGTTTTTTTACTGTTAACTCCATAATAGTCATCTATTTGATTTACTGATATAAATTAGTTCATTTAGTTACTGCTTCTAAAAGTCAAAAAATAGGATTGACAAGCTAAAAAAGAAAGTCTAAATAATAAAGTCTAAAAATAACTTCTAAAGGGAGTGTAACAATTTGTACCACTCTGTACATTCCAGAATGCTTCATTTCTTCTTTAACTACATACTCACTATGACCAAAATGCAGCAACGCCAATACTTTTCCTACTAAAATAAAATACTTATATGCATTACTTGTATGCAGAGTAAACAGGTTTCTGTGATAATCTTCCATAAAGATATAAAATAAAGGGACAAAAAAAGAATAACTTTCATCTCCCCAGTTTTTCATGACGTTTCCCCTTCCATCTTTTCCCTCTATCATTTATTCTTTTAAAGTGAGCAACAGAAAAACTATTTAAACTTTTTAAAAGATTTTTCTTTTGATTTTTTTAAAGACCTGATTTATTTATTTGAGAGAGAGAAACTTTTTAAAGAAAAAAGACTACATGTACTTTTTTAAAAGAGAGATCACCTACCCATATTTCAATACTCATCATAAGCATCGCAAACTTTCCAAAACTTTTTCCTGATGACCCTACCCACAAGTGGAACAAACTTCCTTAGTTTGTCATCCTCTTGAAATCATGTACATACATCTTAGAGGCTACACCAGATTACTGTGTTAATTTGTTTCATCTGTCCTCACTACAGGATTGCAGTTTCCTTGAGGGCAAGGGACAGGTCTTAATTATTCACCTTTGAATCTTCAGTGCCCAGTACAGAGTTTGGAAGGGACTTCATTAACTAATGTTTGTTGAAAGAAAAAAATAATGGTAAGTGAAAGAAAAATAAATAAATTATATTTATTTTTATTTATAATCAGCAATATGAAGAAGAAAAAACACATTTTCCACTGTAGATTTTTAAGATCTGATAATTCCTGGTGACCCAGATTGTTGAAGCATGTTTATTTTCACATCACACAATCTCTATAACACTACAGGGGAGCCAAAACCACTTTTTACATTAAACTGAATTCCTTGAGAATTTATTCTGGTATGTTGTTATACAAGCAATGCTTATACCAAGAACCACATTTATGCCTAATATCCAAGTCTGTATTCCATTATGTTCTGTAGGCCCAGCATGATTCATTTATAATGCAATACCAATCTTTCCCTTTGTAGAAATCAGCAGTTTTCACACTTGAGACCGACCTGGTTGGTTTTCAGATTGTTTCATTTCAGTTTGTTTTATTTTGTTTTCTGGGACATAGTGTTTATTATTCCTCCCTTTTCTCAAATAGTAATCACAGTAACATTTTCATATGTGCCCTATTCTTCCTTGCATTTTACTTTTTATCCCTATAGTTTTAAAAGAGCTCTTTCAAAATCCACCAATAACTTTCCAAGCTCAATGACCTTTTCCTTTTTTTGTCCCCATTCTTAGACTTCACAGCAGCATTTCATGCTTCTCTTTCTGGCTTCTGTGACACCAAAATATCCTGGTTCTCATTCCACTCCTCTCTGACCACTGCTTCTCAGTCCTCTTTGATATCACTGTGCTGTTCTCCATGTGCTGGTCCCTATTCCATTTTCTTCTCTGTTTACACTCTCGTCCTCTGCATCCTGGGCTCCATCACCTCTATTTGACCCAGTCCTGGGCCCTATACAGATGCAAGCGTGCCTTTCTAATTGTTTTATATGTCTGCCTAGAAAACCTTCAGACTCCTCAAATATAAATTTTTTGAAACAGAACTGATCCTTGCCCTCAGATAGAGCCTTTGGATCTCATTTCTGTTAGTAACCATACTATACTCCTTGTGTCTCGGGCTCCGGTCTTGTAAATTTTAACTACTCTCTTGCTCCCTTGTCTATTCTGCAATATATCTTGCATCAATGCTTTCTTCTGGTTCCACTTACTTCACCTCAATTTAGGTCTTCAATTCCATCCACCTGGACAATTGTAAAATTCGAAGTGAACTTCTAGCTTCTTCCCCCTCTCTGATACAATAAGCATATTGCTCTTAAGTTAATCTTCCTTGAGGACATGTCTGATTATATATTTCCACTGCACAAAAAAAAAACATCAAGGGATAGAATGCAAAAACTTTAGTCTAGTATCCAGGATCCTCTGCAATATCTACCACTTTTCCAACCTTATCTCCCTCTGTTCCCCTTGAGTATTCAGCATTTCAGCAAGACCAACTACTAAATCATCTTTGTGCATGCTCCAAGTGAATATGTTCATCTTTGCACTGCTAGCACCAAGAACATTGCCTAGCACATAAAAATGCTCAATAAATATTTGCTAAGGGAATAAATGATAGCATATAACAGTCTTTTATCCTGAAAACATATCCAGTATACTTTATAAGGATGAGGTAGAAGTTACTGTAAACTTTATTAAATGCAGACAGTAGAGTAAGCCAAAGGAGTAATGGGAGTGGAAGCTACTAAGAAAGCCCCAGGAGGACCTTCTCCCTAAAAATATTATTAACTTCGTTGGAAAGCACTTGAGTTTTCTAGACTTAAAGTAAAAGGGCAAACGGTAACTTGCCAAAGAAGCTCCCAGTACTACACATTTTTTAGAAGAAATTCAGTTCCTGCTGTTCTTTATTTACTTAAAAATGGGTGTGACCTATCAGAGTCATTTGTCAAGGACTGAACAGTTGCAGCATAACAAATTTGAACCTTTCACTATGAATAATGCATAATTAACATACTAGCCAAAGGATGCTGAATGTTCAACTCAAAAACATTCTGGTACCAAAAGAAAAAAGGAATCTTATTTGGTAAATTAAAACATATGTTGCATGTTTGACTCTCAACATCCATAAAACTGAAGGAATAGATGCCAATTTGTCTAATGATGATGATAAAGTTGGAAGAATAGAAGGAAATCAGCCCTTCAATGACTTTATTCCAGATAACCTTTGTCCTATCTTTGCTTTGAGAATGATTTGTGATAAGATCTTTATAATAAGATTTGAACTACATAACATTAAAAATATTCAAAAATAAACAGAAAACCTGTGTGGGCTGTTCTGCAATTGGCATTCTTGATTCTGTCTTTATAACAAATAGAGGTTTTAAATGCATCTAATTAAGAAATCAATGTTATACTGTGCCCTATGCTTGACCATTGAAATTATCTCCTATTAATAATGATTCATTACCTGCACCTGGCTGTTCAAATAAAATTCTTGTTAACTCTCCTGGGAAAAGTCCCCTCTTACTCCGAACAGCCTAGTAAAGCTGCATTTTCAATGCAGCAGGCTCCCATTACACGCCTTTAATGGAGTTAGTTGAATGTCTCTTGAAGTGCCCAAAGCATTATCAAAATACCACAAATACGGAGAATGTAACCAAGCAGTACTTCAGCCAGGTGATTAAGGTCAACATCAACAGTCATAAATCATGTAGCTGGTAAGTACCCTTGATATGATGTGATGAGAATGGTACTTTATCTCTATGGTCTTCTTCCCCAAAATCCATAATCCCAATCTAATTATGAAAAATATCAGAAAAATCCCAACTGATGGACATTCTACAAAGTACCTGATAAATAAGTAATCTTCAGAACAAAGTTACCAAAAACAAGACAAGTTTGAGAAACTGTCACAGCCGAAAAAAAAAAAAGAAAGAAAGAAAGAAAAGAAAAGGCTTAGGAGACACGATGACTAAATGTAACATGGGATCCTGGATGGGATCCTGGAACAGAAAACAAACATTAGGTAAAAAGTAAGGAAATGTGAGTAAAGTACAGACTCTGGTTAATATTCCTGAATCCATATTATTAATTAATTGTATCAAATGTGCCATGCTAATGCAAGATGTTAATAATAGGGGCAACTGTGAAGTTGTGGTGGAGGGTAAGGAAACACTCTATACTATATGCATAATTGTTCTGTAGATCTAAAACTGTTCTAATAATGCTTATTAATTAAATGAAAATACCACAAATAAGTTCACTGATAGGATCTCCGACACAGGGTGGTGTATTATATGGTTCAGCAGGGTGAGAGGTTGGGGGGGGGAGAAGAAGAAAAGGGTCTAACAGACAGTGACTAACAGGACACCTGCCATCACCTAGCCTGGGTGGTATCCCTATTCAGGCCATGAGTGTGAGGATAATGAGGGCTGAATATGGACCTGCCTATCAACCACCCAGTATGTGGGCAAAATGTTCCAAAAAGCTAGTGGAGACAACATAACATTCAAATCATCCAAGAGCCATAGCTGAAACTCCAGCCCTCAATAATGTCATTGTTCATATTCATGCTGTGGCATTATTTTTTATCTTAGCAAAAACAAAACCCAAAAAGTTTCTTTGGGGGAAACAGCATATACAGGATGATTAAGTTCAACATCAATAGTCATAAGTCCTGTGGACAGCAAGTACCTTAGGATCTTTAGGTTTATATAAAGGTTTTGACTAGGCAGAGCAAATAATCAATAATAACCACCTTACCTTTCCCCTAACCCCTCCCTTCTACCTGCCCTCTCCCCCACGCCCTCTGGCCACAGAAATAGCACCAGGCAGAGAAACAAAACTGCCTAACCTATGCCTTTAAGTCTAATGGCCTTCTCTGAAGTGATCCACGTAGCACCCTTGCCTGAAAGACAGAAGTGGTCCCTAACTTATGTGCACACACCAGAAAATAGACTCATCTATAACATTCGAGATCCTTGTTTCCCGTTCTATGGCCCTCTGCTCTTTTTGACCCCTTTAAGTTAAGATCATAGACATGTAGCTGGCTACTACACCTCCAGGAAGGCATGTTACTTTTCTTCTGCCTTCTTTATTTTAATAAGCTCTGTTATGAAATGCAGACATTCAAGTATACACATTAGGATTTATATTCCTCAAAAATTTATTGCTCTCTGCATAATATGTCTCACCTGTGTTTTTTCTTGAATAATTAGAATTCCCATAACAGTTAAATATTGGGTCAAATAGCTGCAGTGGACTGAGATATACACTGTTCTCTGATTATTATTTAAGCTTCATTCTATACACTATTCATATCATTATATTTTAAAAACAACAGACAAATTGACTGGCATCCAAAAAGTTAGTGAAAGAGTTATTTAATACTCTGAAGCTTCTGGGTAATGATTAGTATCTAAGTTTCCCTTTTTTCATTGAAAATACATTTTTACAAAAAACATATTTGAAACTTAAAATTATGTTTTAAAAATAAGCAGCATACATGGGCATATTTTACGTTGCTTATTTTAGTATGAGATAAATGCTTTGTAAATTTTAATCTTAACAATCTTGTCTGATACTAGGGAAGGTTAGTTAACATAGTTGAGGGGCTGTCTCAGTTGAGTTTAATTAATGAAAAGCATCTTATGCAGTGCTTTGAACAGGTGTTCATCAAAACACTATTGTGCAGCTACAAAGAGAAAAGGATTTATAAACTAGGGAAGACACCTTTAAAAGAAAACCTTTTATCTTAGAGGCTAACTCATAAAAACATCTATTAAAAGGCATTTGGGGCAATGACATATATAAGGGATTTAGTTAGTGTCACAAATATTTTATGTAGTCCATAATTATCAAAGTTAGTGGTAATATCTGTGACTTTGCTTTTGATTTTGTAACTGCATCATTCCCTAAGTTTCAAAAATAGGTAATAGGTATCCTTCGTTCATTAAAAAATATTTTTTTCTAATCTGCCTAGGTATAAATCTAAGTTGAAGGTCCCAAAGAAGAGTTAAATGTAAACAAAAGAAAACTGAAAACATCTTTTATTTTCTCAGCTTCATGAGCCTATATTTCTAATATCAGATGACAAAAATAATTTGGAATTTCTTAAGCATTGGAATATTTATGGCTCCCCAACAAAGGTCAGGCATGGGGGCACAATTTAAGGTTCTGATACCAACTGTGGCCAAACTGAGTTGAGGTTCAATCAGTGGTTCTGAGATCTTCACCACATACAGGTTGCAAGAACCAGCTCAAATTTTGAAAGTCCACATGAAACCAGAAATTTTTTAACTTTCTAGAAATAAAAGGGCTGGATTGCTTTTAATCCATATATATAAGACAATTCCAAGCCTGCTAATAAAGATTTCATCTTAAATATAATTCATAATGAAGAAATTGTTAAATGAGACCGATTTCACTTTTCCAATTTTATTGATCCAAAAATACAGCCTTCAAACTGTATAAATGAGAAAACTTTGCATTGTCAGAGTCTATGGGGAGGATCAAGGTGAAAAGCATCAGTGGTGAATAATTTTGCCATTTCATGAAAACACTACTACTTTTAGTAAATTTTGTAATAGCTCATATTTATTATTCATAATGTTCCAGGCTCTACGCTAAATTTCATATTCATTATGACCTCTACAGAGGTCACAAATTGTATGCCAACTCAGTTTCCCCTATCCACTAGAGACAGAAATAATAATGAATCTAATGATAAGAGTGCATTAAGATGGGGCACCTGGGTGGCTCAGTCCGTTGAGGGTCTGCCATGGGCTCAGGTCATGATCTCAGGGTCCTGGGATTAAGCCCCACATTGGGCTCTCTGCTCAGTGGGGAGCCTGCTTGTCTCCCTCTCTCTGCCCCTCCCCCTGCTCGTGCTCGTTCTCTCTCTCTCAAATAAATAAAATCTTAAAAAAAAGAAAGCATTAAGCTATATTTTAGGGGTACTACTCAATTTTTAAAACACCTCATTTTAACTTTGCCATAATCCCACAAATTAGAATAGACCACATATCTTATCCCCATGGGAAATATAAGCAAATACTTCTAGATAGATTAATTCATCACTTTAGAACTTGGGGAGAGATCCAGGACTAGAATCCACTTCTCTTTTATCTAAACTGCATTGAAGATATGAAAATTAAGTCTACTATAAAAATAATAGTGACTATCAATAGGTTTAAAAAAAAAAAAAACTTTCAGGGTTTTCCAGGAATAGATTTGAGATGTTTGTTCTTTCAGTGAACCCATTGGATATCTCTATTATCACAAGAACCCTACTGTACTAAAACGGGTGATTTATCCATCTGCCTCCCTCACAAATCTGTAAACTTCAAGAGAGCAGGGACCTTGTCTGATTCGACTTGGTCTTGTGAAACTTAACAACTCTTTATAAACACAAAGCTGCAGAGGGGACCGAAATGGGAGCCATGCCTATACCTGACTGGCACCTGAAGATGGGGGCTGGACCCAGTGGGAAACCTGAAAGTGGAAGTTCAAGGACGTCTTAAACCAAAAAAGCCCTAAATTAAAAGGGTCATTATGTCCCAGGAAAAATTTACACAGAACAATGAAAGTGGAGACATAACCTTAAAAAGCTATAAATAAAGAATCATTTCATCATTCTGGCAGCAAGATCAGGTCATTACTAAGAGGAAAAAAAAAATCAGACTGACCTTACCCTTCCCCATGGCAAAATTCAATAGTAAAAGATAACAGAGTTGTGCCTATTACAAAAATCCAGGAAAGAAAAGTTCTTCCAATGATTAAACAACTTTAATCCGTTTGGGGCAGGTCTGTTTCATTTCTGATCTTCAATTTCTACACAAGAATGCCTACCTCACGGGACATATGGAAGGAACACGGCAACATTTCTTTATACTAAACATTAGCTTCTCTTCCTTTCTACAAAGTGGAGAATTCAAAAGTGCTTGGAAGTAAGTTTTTATATATAACTGTACTGATTTTATTTATTCTGTTCTTTTATCAAAAAAATGCAAAGGTAAACTTCACTCCAGTTTTTATATGAATGATCCTAAATAATAAGGTCAGATTTATCTGAGGCACTTAGGACAGGTAATGTGACTTATTTGAATAGGTTTTAGAACTATATTGCTGAATAGGTAATGTTTTCTCAAAGATTCAGTGGAACTGACATAAATAGGAAGCACTGTATTCTGCATGAAGTTTGAACTTACGAAATTTATTATATATATGTAAAACATTTCTATTTCAGAATAAAGTGTATCTATAAATATAAAATGTTTCTACTTCAGAATAAAGTGAAGTTATTTTTGAAGCAAATTGCTTTTTCTCTAAATAGAGTTTGTTTAAATTTATACATTAGAACTAGAAAAAGCATAGAGAGCTGATGATTTTACACAATTTCTTCCATAACACACATCTTTGATAATTTTTATTCATGAAAGTTTAATCTGAGTCTTCATATGCTCCTATTTCCCTGTTAACAGGTTTTCTTTATTTTTCTTCTATACTCTATCTTCACATAATAATTTTTCCCTTCAGTAAATGACTTTGCATCTTAATTAAACATAGAGGAAGATATCTGTCATCAGTCATTTCATTGAGTTTATCAAAAATTCAAGAAGCTGTTCGGAAACCCTGAAATTGTTTTCAGAAATTAAATTTAAAATACACAGTTCTAGAACTTATAGAAACCAGAACTAAACAAATTGCTTGCAAGTGCTGAAATGTAGTTATGTTATGTCTAAATGTCTTATTAAAGATAATATACTTATAAGCAAGTGCTATTTTAAAAAAACAAAGCCTTCTTTCCTCCTTAGGTTTCATACACTTATTCTTGGTCAGAATGCCAAGTAGAACATATCAGTTTTAAATTCCACTTAAAAGTTTATTTTCTGAATTAACATCACTGAGAACTATAGTGAGTCACATGATATGATGTAACAAGGACAAAAACTGTCTTTTGGACTCAGCATTAGTGACTGACATCTTTAAAAGATGAATGCGCATCACACAAGTTAAATCAAGGTTGCTAATATTCACAGCCTGGATTGAACAAAGATACATTTTTTTTAAATGAAATGGTCTGGAAAGGGTCCCCTTTTCAGCAAAGCCTGATTTTTTAGGTACAAGAACAGAATCTACATTTGCTGATTTCCTTCTTTTTCTTCCCCACTGTAAAGGGCAAAATGCAAATTTGGCAACATCCTCAGAAAACAATGATTCATGTAAATAGTTGAATAGGAAATTGGAGGCAGCATTTTTTGAAATACTTTGGGATAAAGTCAGGTCCACAGGCTGGTATCTAAGGGCTTCTATAATCTGGTCCACAGCCTTAATTTCTACTTTGTTGCTTTGATTCTCCTTCCTATAACCCCTTAACTACATTAGACTCTTCCCTACTCCTCTAAAAGGCTTTCCCTTTTTCTGGTTTTCTCCTGAAGACCACCCTCTTCCTTTTGTCCCTCCAGATCCCATCTCTAAGATGCAGCTCAAACTAATCTCACTGAGAAGTCTTCATCAGTGCAAAGTACCCCCTGCTCTCAAAACCCTCCAGCAATTGCCAAACGATTTAATTCTCAATTATCATGCATTTCTTTCTGAGATGTCGTATATTATTGCTTAAAGAGTTATTTTAATCCAAATTGTCTTTGTGTGTGTGTGTGTGTGTATCTGTCCTACACTTTCATGCATATCCACAACACTTAACACAGAGTTCACAATAGAGTGCTAAAAAGCATACATCACTTCCTGAGAGCCCTTTCAGAAGTCAGCCAAAGCATTTCCAGGACAATTCTTCCCTTTCCTGCTTACTAGTATTGGCTCACATGTCTGACTAATTACTCTTTGGGTGAAAAAAGCCCTGTGCAATGCTGTTGTCCTTAACACTAGACTCAGAGGGAATCCATTTTAATCTGAAATAGGCCAGGACACATCAGCACTTATTTTGAAGAGTCTGGCTATACTCTGCATGAACACACAAGTGCAGGAGAAGTTTTCCAAGATTCATTGAGATGAGAGCCCATGCTGTCTACCTCAGATTAGGAGCAAGCCCAAAGCTGAAAGAGCAGCAGACTCTTCAAACACTCATGACATGCTAGTCAGGGGCAATGGATGACAGCCCAAGGAAACAGTAACGTGATACTGAGCTTTTCACCTTGAGGTGACTGGTTAAAACTCAGCTTGGGATCACGAAAAATTTATAGCCCTCTAATGCAATAAAGGAAGCTATTCGTAACCAAGGGAAAGCGGCCATTGGTCCGTGATGAGATCTGAGACAGAGGCACACAGCCTGAAAAGAAGTAAAATGCAAATAGGCACACATGTGCACACACAACCTACCACCCCCATGCCGCCCCCACACACAGTGGGATAAATATTACTTTCAGACCAGAATAAATTTCCTTTGGGGCAATCCTCAAGGTTCCATCTCTCACCCTCTTACTCTTTTAGAAGCTACCTTGAATTTTAAGGTATTTGTACTAAATGATGGATGAAACAAAACTGCTAAAACGTGTTCTCTTTAGTCCATCAAAAACAAAAGTGTGAATTTACTAACTGCATAGGTAAACAACAGTGTTTCCAGGACCACTCTAGTGCTTCCTACATGTATGACATTCTTATTAAGTCCCAAGATTTCTTGGAGGTAGCTAAGTTGCAATGAAAAAGAGGAAAGAACTTGGCACAAGCAGATCTAGTTTGAATCAGAGCCCCAGACTTCTCATCCGTAGAATGGGAATGACAGTAACGTAAGTTGAGAGGCTTGAAGGTTAGATGAACTACTGTTAGAAAAAAATATATTTAACTCTGACAACCGCTTTGCAATTCATTTAAACGACAGTCAATTTTTTTATCCTCACTGGAAAGTTAAACTGAACATCGGTCAAATTTCCTACTCCGAGCTGAACAAAACCAGTAATCTTAGACTTAGGATTTCTTCCAGGCACATGGAGAGCTTGGATGATAAATTAAAAGGGAACTATCAGACATGACCTTAATAATGCTTTGAAAAAGACAAACTAAAACTAAAATTCACATTCCCCTTCCCCTCATTAGTCTAAGAACTGAGGAGTTCTCAACCCTTTTGTGAATTACAACTAAAAATTCTTTGACATCTCAACTAATTTAATCCTTCCTCTAAAAAAATACACACAGCCAAAAGGTAGGTTTAAAAATAAAATGCTGTGGTCTAAGGACTAAGAAAAATTTCCAGAACTAATGACGATCCTGTAAAATAATATCTAAGACAAAGCCTATCGGGGCCAAAAATTTTAAAAGCATGTATTTGCACTAATTCTTAACGTATCTAGATGATAACATTTTGGTTACTTCAAGATTATCATCAAAAGACTTCAACATTTTCTAAATCCATAGCAACTCTTCCTGATTTTTTTCAGTATTCCTCACTGCAAAAATGTTTTTAACTACTTAAAAGACTTTATTGGAAAACATCCATAACAAATCAAAAAAGCCATAATTTTAAAGGCCTTTTTTTTTATATTACGCCTCAAATCAAATTCACATAATGCCTGAAAGTGCTTTTAAAAATGTTCGTTGAATAAATGAAACAATAAATGAATGAAATAATGAATGAGTGAATGATGACCAAAGTCTGTCTTCCAGGGTTTTGTAAACCTTTCTACAAGTGTAAAATATCCTTTCAGAGAGGGACAGTGATCCCTCCCTTTCTCCACTGACAATTGCATAAAGTGCAGAGGAAATCCATCCAAACCACAGGCACATGTTGGATAAGAGATAATATTTAGGGCTGACTAGTCAAACAAGTCCTCATTCAGATTCTGCCAGAAGAACTGAGGTTTCACAAGGCAAACTCTTGAATTTAATTTTCCTCATTTCCATTACATTTGCTTGGCCCAAACTCTGAACTCCATCATAAGAGAGACAGCCATTAAATATACCATCATAATCCTCTTGAACATTCATATTCACTTTGTACCATGACTTTTTTTTACTTTTCTTCCTTTCTTTTTTTTAAAGTTTTAAAAACAATTACCCAAAGATAATGTGTGCCTTTATATTTGGTAACTTAGGAATCTTCTATTCCTTTACATGTCACTACAACTTTCTTTTGGACTTAGCTTGATTCATATTCATACCTAGTACTTGACATAAGTAAGCTTCTTATGTTTGGTAGCTGACTGTCAACTCAATCAAATCATTTACATCACACAGCATTAGGATACTACATTTTGGCAACATACTTCACGCCACATGTCTGAAAACTTAGGATTTCAGACATTCATCAGTGGAAATGTGGATTGTTGACGATTAGTTTGCAAATCCTCCCCTGAAAGTCAAAATAAGCCTTCCTTTAAGTTGTCTGATAAGTTACAAAGACAACATTTGAGAACAGGTTTTTCAAAAACCACAGAAGGTAAAGCAGAGGCTTCTAACAAATTAGACAATAAATCAGCTAAAACATATACTAATCATGCATTTGAGTCCTTGGCCATATTTCTATCTTTGTCTAATTTTTTTTCAAGTTTTTAAAGAATACCATTTATTTTACTCCTACATAATCAACCATTCATTGTTAATGTGGCAAAACATTATCCTAAATAAAACTTTTCAGCTTGAATATTGTTGCAATATACTAGAAATTAGCCCATGTGACAAAATGAGTCAAATATTCAATGTGATGAATTAAAATTTCTGATACTCCTCAAATCCTACTTCTTTAGATGACGTGAACAGACATATTATTATTATATTAATACTAACTCATAAATGATTCTCATGTGCGCTAAGAATCCATTCCATTTTACATCTGTCAAAACACCAAAGACACACTCTCTGAGGATTCTGCTTCCATTAGAACAAAGTAGATGATACATGGATTTCTCCTCTAAAAATACATAGTGGGGTTTTTTTTTTAACCTAGGAAGAGTGAAAGATTGGTGCTCAGACATACTTTGGGGAACAAAGGAAACTCACCCCATTATTCTTTATTGGAAGAGGGCATAACAATGCAAAACCAAAACATGAGGAAATGGATAGAGACTGTGGGTTCGCTCTGACTTCTTAGTGCACACTGCTGGAGTGCAGCACATGTGCGGCCAATATGTCTGGGCTCAAAGGCTTCATACCAAGAGATCATACAAAGACACTGCAGCTCATGCCTCTCTTGGGAAAGCTTGGAAGATCCTGAACCAAACCCTCCCAGACTCTGAAAATCAGCTGCCCTTCTGAAAACCCTTTGAAAAGATTATCCTGAGTAAGACAACAATAAAGTGAACCACAATGGGGTAGACCAGAGTGTTTGGAAAACAAGGCCTGGCTGGACTGGATACAGTTACCTTCTTACTTCTTACAGGCTCTTTTCTAGAAAATGAGAAAGGAGACCAAGCTGCCACATCAGCCCTGGCAAACCCTCAGGGACACGCTCACATGCTCAGAATTATGTAAAGGAGCAACAGAATTTGTTTACCAAAACTAGAAATTTAGTCTTTGCATACCCAAGATTCAGATTTGTACATAAGTTGAAGATAAATTCATTAACTGAATGGAGGTTTCAGATATACAAACAGTGAAAGCATGTGGAATTGGAATAAAGCTATGGAAAACCTTGAACTGGTATTATGAGAGCCAAATGGACATTTCCATCATCACTCAGCATGTAATACACTCTTTCTTCATGCACATTAGAATAAGGTGTTGGCCGTAAACACTCTGCCCTATTATCATCATTTTCTCAGCAGAGAATAAAACTTCTACAGTTCACTACCAAGAGACTGGCTTTATTATTATTATTATTATTATTATTATTATTATTATTAAAACTGCTATAGGTTTAAAATTCTATTTGCCAACTCCTTCACCTAAGAGAAACTTTTTTCAAGTTCAGCTTCTTCTATTTGTAATTTTCTTTTTTTTTTTAAGATTTTATTTATTTATTTATTTGAGAGAGAGAGAGAGAAACAGCATGAGAGGGGATAGGGTCAGAGGGAGAAGCAGGCTCCCCGCTGAGCCGGGAGCCCGATGCGGGACTCGATCCCAGGACTCTGGGATCATGACCTGAGCCGAAGGCAGTCACTTAACCAACTGAGCCACGCAGGCGCCCCTATTTGTAATTTTCTATAAACACACCAACCAATAAACAGCCCGGTCAAAGCTGCAGAACTAACAAACAGCTCTTTCTCCTATCTGATTATGGGAACAGTTGCTGAGAGATGAACCATGTTAATTGAAATTATATTACCTTAGGTAAACCACCAATTTCGCTTTTTTAAGATGTAAACAACAATCGTTTGAAATAATGAATTGATCACATTCCCTAGGGACAGATGGTATATCAATTTTGTGAAAGCCTCTACTTCAGTAAACGATGTCTTTCCAGCACTATATGAATGTGCATGCATGAATGCCTTTTTGTTGCTCTAGACAGCACTTTTGTGACCCTACATCAACATCAGACACTTCCTGAAAATGTTCTCGATTTATGGTGTGCAAACATAGAAACACTAAATTGCTTAAGCTGATGCCTAGTTCCTAAAACCCAAGCTATCTTGCAGATAAGCCTCTGTGAGCCAGAAGGCGGCCTTGGGTAATCTGATGCAGAATGTGATGGTTAAGCAGAGGTGCTCTGAAACACAGGGAGACTGGGGCTGAGAGTCCACACCTCTGGACAAGTGCGTGCTTCTGTTCATGATAGCAACACTTGCTTTAAGTGCAGAGCCCCATAAGCCATGAGGATGTAAGGCTTTGCATAAGATGATAAAGCAACCTGTCATATTTAGTTGAATAAATATTTCTCCGTATGGTAGATGCAATTTAAGTATAATTCAAATATCTTTGATATTATGAATCATCTTCACTCTCTGAATGATCACTAAACCTTCTTATTCTCAGAAAAACACAAAATAAAAGTTTGATCTTTAATCATTAAAGTTTTCATCTGTCTTCTTTATTTACATTAGTTTTCTTTACTAATTTAAATTACTGTCTAGGTCAGATAATCTCACCTGATAGAAAGAAATATAATTCACCAATAAAATAAAAAAACAAAATGATCCCTTCCTCCCAATCTACTTCAAGCACAAGACATTTATATAATCACTGTCAAATGCAAAGTCTGAAGGATTAGAAAACCAAATGAAATAATTTGGAGGCCATATTAAGTAGTGATTAAAAATATGGATTTTGAAATCAGACTGTCATGACTCATTTCTGACTCCAGCACTTACCAGTTTTGTGATGTTGGATAGGTTCCTCAACCTATGAAAACCCAGTCTCCTTCTCTGTAAAATGGGTGTGATAACAAACTACTCCAAAGGAGATAATCCACGTAAAGCATTCAGGGCATACAGGGCTCACAGCAAATGCACAATGAATGTTAACTCTATTATTATTTTACACTATTTCCCAGTGATCTAAATATTTGTAACAAGATGTTTTCCTTTAAGAGGTTTTATATACAGTAGGGAAAATAAGTCAAAACTACCAACTTAAATCTTTTGTAGAATTTTATAGCTAGAGGAATGATGGCTTTGTTTGGGAAAAGGTAGATTTAACAAGTAAGGAACTAGAAATCCACATTAACATGAAAGTTATGTCAAGCTGATTTGGAAAAGCCAGCAATAAACAGATTTCCAACTGAAGTATTTGAATTTCTAGACAAGAAGCAAGCATACAGTTAATGTTATACAAAAGAGATAATGTAGCAAAAATACAGTATTCTATTTTTACCAAAATTCTATTTAATTTCCGTGAAAGTGATGCTTTGGCTATATTACAGATGGAATACTTATGTGTAATGTCATAAAGAAATGGTGAGAAAAATTTAAGAAATTATGACAGCATAAAGGAAATGTGCAAGATTAACAAAGAATCATTTGGGGGGAATGCAGCTTATGTAATCACATCTATGAGGGTAAAGACTGTTTACAAAGAAAGTAAGTTTAATTAGATTTAAGTTACATGCAGCCACCCTCATCTTCAAATATTGTTTTAAAGTTCCCTCAGTCAACTTTAAAGTCTTTATTCTTATCATCAAAATCCAATAGTACACAGTTATAACTCCTCTTTTTCCAATCCTACCATAGAATTTTTAACATCCACCACTGTTTAGATTCCCACTTTGTATCTCTCTCATGCATATTTTCTTATCAAATATAATCCATCAGAGCATGTTGACTACATGTTTAGTCAAACTTCAGTCTTGAACTTCCAACCCCACCCATGAGATCTGCCCATCTCAGTTTCTAAGTGCTTTTAGATCATTTCTTACACATTGCCCATCTCGCAATTCAAGAACTTTTATTTTAAAAGACTGGGAAGGGGCACCTGGGTGGCTCAGTTGGTTAAGCGTCTGCCTTCGGCTCGGGTCATGATCCCGGGGTCCTGGGATCGAGCCCCGCATCGGGCTCCCTGCTCTGCGGGGAGCCTGCTTCTCCCTCTCCCTCTGCCTGCACTTCCTCCCGCTTGTGTTCCCTCTCTCTCTCTCTCTCTGTCAAATAAATACATAAAATTTTAATAAATAAATAAATAAATAGACTGGGAAATTGCCACGAATACCTTTCAGGGCATAAGGGGAAAAAATGATGAGATACTAAGCCCCATGCCCTAACTGCTCTTCATGTCTGGTGCGTCCCTGTGCCATCAGGAAACATAGTTCTGGCATCAGTGATGACTTCTTTCTAGATCAGTAGAAGGGACAAGTTTCAATGGCCAGAAGTTCTGAAAAAGTACCTCTCTTCAACAGAAACATGTATCTTGCTTAGCATCATATCTATCATATTAAGAACAGTAGAAGATATAGAGTGGGTATTTAATAAATACTTATGGAACCAACAATTTAATATCAGACCTAAAACAGGATGGGGAGTCTTTTAAAGATTTACTTTATTTATCTTAGAGAGAGAGCACGAGCAGGGGGAAGGGAAAAGGGAGAGGGAGAGAATCTCAAGCAGACTTCCTGTCAAGCATGGCGCCCAATGCAGGGCTTGATCTCATGACCCTGAGATCATGACCTGAGTGGAAACCAAGAGTTGAACACCTAACCGACGGAGTCACCCAGGTACTCCGGATGGGGAGTCTTTTAGAAATAAGTTCCCTCAAAGATTAAAAAATCAAAAGAAAAAGAATGATAATTTGAACACATGAAAGTTATATCTTCTACATATCTAAAAACACTGTAACTAAATCTGAAAAGTCAACAACTGGGAGAAAAAATACAATGAATATATAAAAAGTCCTGATGAAAACAAATAGAAAAGTAAATGAAGAGATGAACAGAATATTTTCTAAAAGCTGAAAGACCAATAGACATATTTTTTTAAGACTTTATTTATTTATTTGAGAGAGAGAGAGAGAGAGAGAGACAGAGCTTGAGCAGGGGGGAGCAGCAGAGGGAGAAACAGACTCTCTGCTGAGCAGGGAGCCCAACACAGGGCTTGATCCCAGGACCTTGAGATCATGACCTGAGCTGAAGGCAGATTGCTCAACTGACTCAGACACTCAGGCACTCCCCAATAGATATATTTTAAAAAAAGATTTGAACTGCTAATATTTGGGTAACTATCCTTTGATCAAATTTAAAAAACAAAGAGATACTCTTTTTTCTTATCAAATTGGCAGATTAAAATGATGACATAAATTCACAGAAAATTAGGCACATTCACACACTATTAGTGGGGGTAAAAAAGTGCTGTGATTCAACAGTCTTGCACAATTCACAGTGCTCACCATAGCACATACCCTCCCCAATTACACGCAAACAATGAATCATGGAACACTACATCAAAAACTAATGATGTAATGTATGGTGATTAACATAACATAATAAAAAAAAGTGCTGTGATTTTTCTGAAGGGCAGTTCAGCAGCTTGTGCATATTCTTTGATATATTATTTTTAGTAATTTAACCTAAGGAAATAATTTGGATATACTCAAAGATTTGTCTACAGAATTTCTCACAATAAAACATACAGTCATAAAAAAGGAGAAACCACTAAATATTCAACAATGAAGCATCATTTAATAAATTATTCAAAAAATACTAGCTCCCATTAAAAATTACAAAATAGAATGCCAATTAATAATATGAAAAATGTTATCAAAATATTGCTAAATGAATCAAAGCCAGTTACAAAAACTACATATGATACAAGCCCACTTTTGTAAAAAGAGAAAGACTAGAAACATAGGCTCACAAGTTAAAAGTAGCTCTCTTTGGGCAACTGAAATAAGGAGAACTGTTATTTTTCTATTTGTTAAACTTGTTCATATTATCTAAGTTTTTGACCATAAAAAGGAAAAAATCTAAATATTCATATTTCCCCTATAGTATTTCTAAACCTAAAGAACAAAAATATGTGTAAAAATCTCTTTAACACTTTCAATACCAAGTTTATCTTCTCCAGTGAAAAATATAAACTTATAATAATCACTGCTAATCGTGAATTCCTATGCAAGTAACCCTGGAAAGATTTGTTTTATAGAGCACAGAGTTCAGGATGTGATACTGGAGATGGGTGTTGTATACTATACACTGCAATCCCAGAGACAGTGAAATACTCCCAAATTCAACTGCCGCCTAATCAGACTTCAGAATGGTTAGAAAACCACATAGTGTTGTGATGAGCACTGGGTGTTATACATAACTAATGAATCGTTGAACACTACATCAAAAACTAATGATGTACTATATGTTGGTTAACTGAACATAATAAAAAAACAAACAATGGAACAGTTAACAACAACAACAAAAAAGAATTAAAATACAAAGTTTTGTGCAATAGAAGAAAAAAGACTACATAGTGATAGCTATGAAAAAGTTACATCAGTCACACTTATGTTGGTTTTCTCTGACAATTTGTTTTATTTTTTTAAGATTTTATTTATTTATTTGACAGAGAGAGAGAGCGCGCATAAGCAGGGGCAGAGGCAGAGGGAGAGGCAGAAGCAGGCTCCCCACTGAGCAGGGAGCTAATGGAGCTGGATTCCAGGACTCCAGGATCATGACCTGAGGCAGACGCTTAACCGACTGAGCCACCCAGGCACCCCTTCTCTGACAGTTCAATAAAAAATTATTAATAGCTACTTCTGGTCCCAGAATTCTGAGTTAGCATTGCAGAGAAATATAAAAGTGGCCACTTTGAAGGGGCCTTAAATGAAGATCTAAGTGAAATATAAGAGAAATAAGCTACAAGTCATAATTTCCCTTTTAAAGTGCGCTCGGGGCATATTGTTTACATCACAGACTTGCCCCAGACAACTTGAACATACTTCAAAATAGAATTCAAAGGGAGTCAGGAAGAACCATAGCTATTCAACAGATTTGTCCAACACTATGTGATTTAGCCATGATAGCAATTGGAAGGGTAGAAGTTGACGAGGAATGGACACGTAAAGCCAAATCCTCCATGTCTACAAGTACAAGAGGACTAGATTGGTGGAGAAAAGCTGCAGTCAGTAGCAGGAAAGTCTGCTAAATAATCTACGGTAAATGGTTCTTGATGCCCCAAGCCTCAGCTTATCTGACTGCTTGGAAGAAAAAGTTGAAAAGAAATTTTTGTAAAAGAACCATGTGATTTGGGAAGGATAGTCCTTAAGATAAAGATTTCAATATATGTAGAAATGTAAAAAGTGTACAAAAGAAAAAAAAAAACATTTTTTTCAGTATAACCACTTTGCTTGCAGAAGCTAATAAAACCCTCCTGCTTTCCCATAATACTTATCAATTCCCTTTCTGCAGAAACAAGTCTAGGTGTCTCTTGAATTTGTCTATGCTCTCCTCTGATTGCTTTCCTCAGTAATTTATTCCATATGTTTATTATCTCTTTCATGACATACTCTACCCAGCTCGGAAAGCAGACACAAGCTACTCTTCAGGCTGACATTTGGCTGTCTCTTTCACAAAGCTAAGACCCTTCTGATGCTTCTCTTAAATTTCCCCTTCACCCACCCTTAACTAATTGAGCTACTGCTAAAATGTTCTTTCTCATCTCCTATGAAAACCCACAACCTGGGTTCAGCGAACTCCATTCTATAAATAAACAACCCATTACACATTATCCAGGCTATCATTTTTATACAAAGCTTAAAGAGTAATGTGAAATGCATTGCATTTATATTTTTGTGATATTTTGTGCTTCTTGGGAATTAAATTCCTTGTGAGGAACATTTTCTATCATACAGAGCTGCAGCATAATTATCATGTTTGCCCTATAGAAATCAATCAGTCATGTTCAACTATTCAAATTCCATTCATTTCAAATAAGCTCAAACATGTATGAAACTTCCAACTATAAATGCATGCATATGTGTATTTATATATAAAATGTGATAACATAAAACTATAAATGTATAAATAATCATTTACACAGGTAGATAAACATGTTTAATTGCCTCGTGATTTTTTCTTCTTAACTTTTGTGTAATTTAGAAGTGTTATCTAAAGATACATATTTTCATATATTTTTTATTGATTTCTGATTAAGTTCATTAATAGTCAAAAAATATATTCTGTATGGTTTCAATCCTCTTAAGTTTATTGAACTTTGCTTAATGGCTCAAAATATAATGTAGTTGGTGAATGTACACTCGAGAATATTCTGCTGTAGAATATTGGTTCTACAAATATCAATAAAATCAAGTTAGTCGTAAGTGGTTTTCGGGTCTTCTATTTCCTTACTGATTTTCTGCCTACTTATTCCATCAATTTCTGAAAAAGAAGTGTGGAAATCTTTAACATTGTAGAATTTTTCTATTTTCTTTTTGCAAGTCTATCAATTTTTGCTTCATATATTTAGAAGTTCTGTTATTAGTTGCATATACACTTAGGATTGTTGTGTCCTTGATGAATTGACCCTAGTATCATTATGAAATATCCTTCTGTATCCCTGGTAATCATTAAAATAAAAATTAATAACCCACTTAACTTTTAGGATCACAAAGGCAGTCATACAAGCCTGCCCATAAAACACTAATTAATATTTTATTTGCATACAGAACCCATATCTACTCTCTCTTAAATTAGTGAAACTTTCCAAGTAATTGTTCTTCAACAAACAAAACAAAACAAATAACCAGAATTGTGGCACTGAAATACCATTTCACATAAAAAGGAACCAGGATTCCTTAGGATAATGTCTGAACTTAGGTCTGGGGTAGGCAATGAGCAAGATGAACCTGAAACATTTTGTCATACTATGTAACAAGGAAGCTATCAAGGCTACCAGAATTCAAAGGGCTAGGAGCCAACCTAGATAAAAGACGGGGCAATTTAAGCACTTATAAGGATAATAACTACAACGTATTGATACATTAAATTCATGAATTTTTATTGGTAGTAAAACACACACATTGATCACTTTTGGCAGATGCTAGGAAACCAATTCATTATGTTGAACGCAGAAAAATAAAGGGAAAGAATTACACACCCATCCTTCCTATGCTATAGAAATTCTAGCTCCGTGTAACTTTAACAGATGATGATGGGAAGTTCCTCTTTATAGAAATATTTCAACTAATAAATGAAAAAGAAATACTAAAATTAGAAAATCACTTTTTCTGCAACCCCTAATGAATTAACGGTTCCAGTGAATGTTCATCCAAGTCAGATAATGAGAGAGAGAGAGCAAAAATCAGACATTATTTATTTCCTAACAGAAGCCCAAAACTCCCATTATGACACAGTCCTGCCAAAACATGAACTTTGTTTATTCTGATCAAGCCTCTCGCTCTAACTACCAATTTGAAGGAAATACAGGGAACAGAGGGACACATTAAAAGACACCTTTGGGAATGCAGTAACAAAATCCAGACTGTGGGAAACTCCAGGACAATTACTTATTTTCCTCACGAACAGCAACAAAGAAAAAAAGAGAGAGTCAGCCTTTAGAGGAGAGAAAACTTAAGGGACATGTCAACCAATTATAAGAAGATTGGGTCCCGATTCAAACCAAAAAAATGCTAAAAATTTACAGTTCAGGGAACTGATAATACTGTTTGAATGTTTAATGATGTTAAGAAATTATTGCCATTTATTAGGTGTGATGATGGTATTACGATATGGCAAAGAAAGATTCCTAAACTCTTAGAGATAAATAGAAACATTTGTATATGAAATGATATTTTACCTTGCATTTTTTTTTTCAAAATAATCCTGGCAGTGGTAGAAAGTAGGTAAAGATAGACACCAATATTTATCATTGTTTAGGCTGGTTAAGGATAAATGAATTTCATTCGACTATTCTCAATACTTCTGCATTTGTTTGTAATAGTCTGTGATTTAAAAAAATCTAAAAAAAAATTGTGCTCTCTCATTTTATTCAAACTAAATGATAAAACAATTGAAAGTCATGAAATAATTTTATTTGTGATAATTTCATAACATGTAACAGAAGGAAAAATGGAGTGCTATGAAAAGGTGAAATGGAAAGCTATGAAATGTCTCCACTCCTTGGAAATATGCCATTTTCCTTGTTTTAAAGACTGCAAAATGACCCTAGGAAGAGCTCTGGTACTTGTCCTTAAGGCAGGTTCTCCCAAGGAAACAGAAGGTAAAGATATTAAATAAAACCCCAAATCCTCTTCAGCAAAATTTAATGTACCAAGCAGCAACTTTTCCTTTAAATTTGCTTCAGTTTCCTTCATAAAACCTATCAATTTTATTTCCATTTATTGAATATGGTTAATTCTAGAAGCTGTAAAATTTTCTGTCAAAACTACTTTACTCTATAATAATCCTAATTACTAATTTTACTCAAGAACATGTTATTACTAAGGATATCAGTCATGATCTTCTATTATATTTGATGAATGAACTGCTTGTACTTTCTACATTTTTAGTATGAGTTGATCCTTCTCATACAACTGGCATGAGAACATAAAAGATGGAACATTCTTAATCTCTATGTAAAAAACAAATTTTTAAGATAAAAATGAATTATATATTATCTTTCTTCTTTGTCTCTCCAATTTCATCCCAAAATTTTGCATTAGAGATTACTGTTATAGTGCTATGGAGCATCTTTTTTAATTTTTGATTAAGATGGACAGTGAAATTTCTATTTCAATTCCTCTTCGTTCCTCAAATTTCCACAAATTACACCTACCTAAAATCAATAAATCAACATTTATATTTACTTCAAGAGCACAAAGGGTGTTTTCTTTATCTTAAAATTTGTCCAAAAAATAATCCAGGAAATTCTGAAATTACACATTTTCTAGGGAGAGACTTGCCATAAAGACTGATACGTTTTTTAAATCAAAACTACCTTACAATATTATTCATGACACATGAATACCTTGAAGAGGTAGGTATTCAGCTACCTCAGAAACTACAGAAAATCAAATAAGGAATGTCATGTGGGAAAGGTATGAGAAAATGTCTTATTAACAGTGGACAAAATAAAGTCTATAAGAGCAGGAATTAAAAGTTCTCACCAAAATGGGGCAAAATTTCAGCCCAACGAGCACTTTGGGATAATACACATGTGATAATTATCAATATCCATTTGAAATTTAATAAATGTTCCAACAAAAGTGTTTTTTAAAGGCAGTTTAGTATAAATCCTAAGATAAATTCAGTATCCATCATATATCCCAATGAAACAATTTAGACAAAAAATGATATTTAAAAAAGTAAGGCAGTTACTAGAAACACTCTTTTTCTTGCCTCCATGGAATACCCAAGGACAGATTTTTTTCTAGGTTTCGATATACCTTAATGAGGTCTTCAAGAGTTATTTTCTACAAAGTTTATATTTACAGATTTTTTTCCCATTTCATCCTCAAAGATGACTAGACATTTTAAAGTTTATACCTCAACATAAAAATTCAGACGTGAGTAACATGCATTATAGTTCCCTTGAGGTAATATAAAAAGTTTTATCTATTTCTACTGAGAAAAGAAAACTAACCATTTGTCATTTAGTGAAATAATAGAATATTTTTCACCATTGACAACTGAAACTTGGAAATGTGGGCACGGGGAGAAGAAAAGATCAGAAGAAAATGGAAAAGATGAGGGTCAGATATCCCACCTCTTTCATCACCAAATTTCATCTAAAATAAACAGAAAGAAAAGAGAGATACCATCCCCTATTCAGAGAATAATGCTGACATCTCTAAAGTCATACTAAAAAATATAATAAACAAAAGAGGACCCCTGATATGACTACTAATGACTTATTAAAACAAAAACATACTTGAAAATAAATCCAAGTTCTTTGTTCTTTTTCTCACTGTGGGTGCCTCCTGGATATACAACTTATTATTGAGCAGAAGAAGGGATCAATATATAGCAATATATTTTTTAACATTCCATTTAACTTTGAATACCATGTGATCAACTCTTCCCATCCTTTTTCTTTTTAATAAAAAATCTGAATGGTATCAGCATAAACTTACTAGATATCTTAAAAACCTATTTAAGCAAATGGCCAGTTGTCATAAACTCTAAATCTTAAGTGAAAATATAGAGAATTATTTATAACATATGGTAGGAAGCCTCTTTTTATTTTTATTTTATTTTTTTAAGATTTTACTTATTTATTTTAGAGAGAGGGAGCGTGCACATGTGCATGAGTTGGGGGAGGGGCAGAGGGAGGGAGAGAGAATCCTCAAGCACACTTCCCACTGACTGCGGAGCCTAACGCAGGACTCAATCCCAGGACCCTGAGATCATGACCTGAGCCAAAATCAAGAGTCGGCCACCCAACCAACAGAGCCACCCAGGCACCCCAGGAAGCCCCTTTCTGTAATTGTATATGTTAAGTTGAAAAATGCTAACATTAAAATTAACAATTCAGGAAACGACAGATGTTGGCGAGGATGCGGAGAAAGGGGAACCCTCCTACACTGTTGGTGGGAATGCAAGCTGGTGCAGCCACTCTGGAAAACAGTATGGAGGTTCCTCAAAAAGTTGAGAATAGAGCTATCCTACGACCCAGCAATTGCACTACTGGGTATTTACCCCGAAGATACAAATGTAGTGATCCGAAGGGGTACGTACACCCCAATGGTTTTAGCAGCAATGTCCACAATAGCCAAACTGTGGAAAGAGCCAAGA
Organism: Neomonachus schauinslandi; assembly: GCF_002201575.2. NCBI lineage: Eukaryota > Metazoa > Chordata > Mammalia > Carnivora > Phocidae > Neomonachus > Neomonachus schauinslandi. Next base: position 114,085,675 of record NC_058404.1, on the reverse strand, counting down.
TGTCCACTGACAGATGAATGGATAAAGAAGATGTGGCATATATATACCATATATGTTAAAAAAAAAAAAAAAAGAGGGAAGGGAAGGATGAAGGGAGGGGGAATGCAGAGGGGGAGATGAACCATGAGAGACTATGGACTCTGAGAAACAAACTGAGGGTTTTAGAGAGAAGAGGGGTGGGGGGATGGGTTAGCCCAGTGATGGGTATTAAGGAGGGCACGTATTGAATGGAGCACTGGGTGTTATTCGCAAACAATGAATCATGGAACACTACATCAAAAACTAATGAAGTAAAAGGTGAAAGATTTATGCGATTGGAAGAGAAACCAGAGCACCCCGATGTTTATAGCAGCAATGTCCACAATAGCCAAACTATGGAAAGAACCAAAATGTCCATCAACAGATGAATGGATAAAGAAGATGTGGTATATATATATACAATGGAATATTATGCAGCCATCAAAAGGACTGCAATCTTGCCATTTGCAATGACGTGGATGGAACTGGAGGGTATTATGCTGAGAGAAATAAGTCAATCAGAGAAAGACATGTATCATATGATCTCACTGATGTGAGGAATTCTTAATCTCAGGAAACAAACTGAGGGTTGCTGGAGTGGTGGGGGGTGGGAGG